>NW_027256223.1:0-23904 GCF_045679555.1 Salvelinus alpinus
ACTGAGAGGGTGTTACTAGCCCGAGAGAGTATTACTAAACTGAGATAATATTACTAAACTGAGAGAATATTACTCAACTGAGAGAGTATTACTAAACTGAGAGAATATTACTCAAAGGAGAGAGTGTTAAGACTGAGAGAGTATTACTAAACTGAGAGAATATTACTAAACTGAGAGAGTATTACTAAACTGAGAGAGCTGAGAGAATATTACTCAACTGAGAGATTATTACTCAACTGAGAGAGTATTACTAAACTGAGAGAGTATTACTAAACTGAGAGAGTGTTACTAAACTGAGAGAGTATTACTAAACTGAGAGAGTATTACTAAACTGAGAGAGTATTACTAAACCGAGAGAATATTACTAAACTGAGAGAGTATTACTAACCTGAGAGAATATTACTAAACTGAGAGAATATTACTCAACTGAGAGATTGTTACTCAACTGAGAGAGTATTACTAACCCGAGAGAGTATTACTAAACTGAGAGAGCTGAGAGAATATTACTAAATCGAGAGAATATTACTCAACTGAGAGAGTATTACTAAACTGAGAGAGTATTACTAAACTGAGAGAGTATTACTAACCCGAGAGAGTATTAGTAAACTGAGAGAGCTGAGAGAATATTACTAAACTGAGAGAATATTACTAAACTGAGAGAGAGTTATTAGACTGAGAGAGTATTACTCAACTGAGAGAGTATTACTCAACTGAGAGAGCTGAGAGAATATTACTAAACTGAGAGAATATTACTCAACTGAGAGAGTATTACTAAACTGAGAGAGTATTACTAAACTGAGAGAGTATTACTAACCCGAGAGAGTATTACTAAACTAAGAGAGTATAACTCAACTGAGAGAGTATTACTAAACTGAGAGAGTATTACTAAACTGAGAGAATATTACTAACCCGAGAGAGAGTATTACTAAACTGAGAGAGTATTACTAACCCGAGAGAGCATTACTAGAGTACTGACGAGAGCTGAGAGAATATTACTAAACTGAGAGAATATTACTCAACGGAGAAATTATTACTCGAATGAGAGAGTATTACTAAACTGAGAGAGTATTACTAAACTGAGAGAGTATTACTAAACTGAGAGAGTGTTACTAAACTGAGAGAATATTACTCAACTGAGAGAGTATTACTAAATTGAGAGAGTATTACTAAACTGAGAGAGTATTACTAACCCGAGAGAGTATTACTAAACTGAGAGACTGAGAGAATATTACTAAACTGAGAGAATATTACTCAACTGAGACAGTATTACTAACCCGAGAGAATATTACTAAACTGAGAGAGTATTACTAAACTGAGAGAGCTGAGAGAGTATTACTAGACTGAGAGATTATTACTCAACTGAGAGAATATTACTCAACGGAGAAATTATTACTCAACTGAGAGAGTATTACTAAACTGAGAGAGTATTACTAAACTGAGAGAGTATTACTAACCCGAGAGAGTATTACTAAAACTGAGAGGGAGTTACTAAACTGAGAGGGTGTTACTAAACTGAGAGAGTATTACTAGACTGAGAGAGTATAACTAAACTGATAGAATATTGCTACACTCAGAGAGTATTACTCAACGGAGAGATTATTACTCAACTGAGAGAGTATTACTAAACTGAGATAGTATTACTAGCCCGAGAGAGTATTACTAAACTGAGATAATATTACTAAACTGAGAGAATATTACTCAACTGAGAGAGTGTTACTAAACTGAGAGAATATTACTAAACTGAGAGAGTATTACTAAACTGAGAGAGTATTACTAAACTGAGAGAGTGTTACTAAACTGAGAGAATATTACTCAACGGAGAGATTATTACTCAACTGAGAGGGTATTACTAAACTGAGAGATTATTACTAAACTGAGAGAGTGTTACTAAACTGAGAGAGTATTACTGAACTGAGAGAGTGTTACTAAACTGAGAGAATATTACTAAACTGAGAGAATATTACTCAACTGAGAGAGTATTACTAACCCGAGAGAATATTACTAAACTGAGAGAATATTACTCAACTGAGAGATTGTTACTCAACTGAGAGAGTATTACTAACCCGAGAGAGTATTACTAAACTGAGAGAGCTGAGAGAATATTACTAAATCGAGAGAATATTACTCAACTGAGAGAGTATTACTAAACTGAGAGAGTATTACTAAACTGAGAGAGTATTACTAACCCGAGAGAGTATTAGTAAACTGAGAGAGCTGAGAGAATATTACTAAACTGAGAGAATATTACTAAACTGAGAGAGAGTTATTAGACTGAGAGAGTATTACTCAACTGAGAGAGTATTACTCAACTGAGAGAGCTGAGAGAATATTACTAAACTGAGAGAATATTACTCAACTGAGAGAGTATTACTAAACTGAGAGAGTATTACTAAACTGAGAGAGTATTACTAACCCGAGAGAGTATTACTAAACTAAGAGAGTATAACTCAACTGAGAGAGTATTACTAAACTGAGAGAGTATTACTAAACTGAGAGAATATTACTAACCCGAGAGAGAGTATTACTAAACTGAGAGAGTATTACTAACCCGAGAGAGCATTACTAAACTGAGAGAGCTGAGAGAATATTACTAAACTGAGAGAATATTACTCAACGGAGAAATTATTACTCGAATGAGAGAGTATTACTAAACTGAGAGAGTATTACTAAACTGAGAGAGTATTACTAAACTGAGAGAGTGTTACTAAATTGAGAGAGTATTACTAAACTGAGAGAGTATTACTAACCCGAGAGAGTATTACTAAACTGAGAGTGCTGAGAGAATATTACTAAACTGAGAGAATATTACTCAACTGAGACAGTATTACTAACCCGAGAGAATATTACTAAACTGAGAGAGTATTACTAAACTGAGAGAGCTGAGAGAGTATTACTAGACTGAGAGATTATTACTCAACTGAGAGAATATTACTCAACGGAGAAATTATTACTCAACTGAGAGAGTATTACTAAACTGAGAGAGTATTACTAAACTGAGAGAGTATTACTAACCCGAGAGAGTATTACTAAAACTGAGAGGGAGTTACTAAACTGAGAGGGTGTTACTAAACTGAGAGAGTATTACTAGACTGAGAGAGTATAACTAAACTGATAGAATATTGCTACACTCAGAGAGTATTACTCAACGGAGAGATTATTACTCAACTGAGAGAGTATTACTAAACTGAGATAGTATTACTAGCCCGAGAGAGTATTACTAAACTGAGATAATATTACTAAACTGAGAGAATATTACTCAACTGAGAGAGTGTTACTAAACTGAGAGAATATTACTAAACTGAGAGAGTATTACTAAACTGAGAGAGTATTACTAAACTGAGAGAGTGTTACTAAACTGAGAGAATATTACTCAACGGAGAGATTATTACTCAACTGAGAGAGTATTACTAAACTGAGAGATTATTACTAAACTGAGAGAGTGTTACTAAACTGAGAGAGTATTACTAAACTGAGAGAGTGTTACTAAACTGAGAGAATATTACTAAACTGAGAGAATATTACTCAACTGAGAGAGTATTACTAACCCGAGAGAATATTACTAAACTGAGAGAGTATTACTAAACTGAGAGAATATTACTAAACTGAGAGAGTATTATTAAACTGAGAGAACTGAGAGAATAGTACTAAACTGAGAGAATATTACTCAACTGAGAGAGTATTACTAAACTGATAGAGTATTACTAAACTGAGAGAGTATTACTAACCCGAGAGAGTATTACTAAACTGAGAGAGATGAGAGAATATTACTAAACTGAGAGGGTGTTACTAAACTGAGACAGTATTATTAAACTGAGAGATTATTACTCAACTGAGAGAGTATTACTAAACTGAGAGAGTATAACTCAACTGAGAGAGTATTACTAAACTGAGAGAGTGTTACTAAACTGAGAGAATATTACTAAACTGAGAGAATATTACTAAACTGAGAGAGCTGAGAGAATATTACTAAACTGAGAGAATATTACTAAACTGAGAGAATATTACTAAACTGAGAGAGCTATTACTAAACTGAGAGAATATTACTAAACTGAGGGAGTATTACTAACCTGAGATAGTATTACTAAACTGAGAGAATATTACTAAACTGATAGAGTATTACTAAACTGATAGAGTATTACTAAACTGAGAGAGCTGAGAGAGTATTACTAAACTGAGAGAATATTACTCAACGGAGAAATTATTACTCAACTGAGAGAGTATTACTAAACTGAGAGAGTATTACTAAACTGAGAGAGTATTACTAAACTGAGAGAGTATTACTAAAACTGAGAGGGAGTTACTAAACTGAGAGGGTGTTACTAAACTGAGAGAGTATTACTAGACTGAGAGAGTATTCCTCAACTGAGAGAGTATTACTCAACTGAGAGAGTATAACTAAACTGATAGAATATTGCTACACTCAGAGAGTATTACTCAACGGAGAGATTATTACTCAACTGAGAGAGTATTACTAAACTGAGATAGTATTACTAGCCCGAGAGAGTATTACTAAACTGAGATAATATTACTAAACTGAGAGAATATTACTCAACTGAGAGAGTGTTACTAAACTGAGAGAATATTACTAAACTGAGAGAGTATTACTAAACTGAGAGAGTATTACTAAACTGAGAGAGTGTTACTAAACTGAGAGAATATTACTCAACGGAGAGATTATTACTCAACTGAGAGAGTATTGCTAAACGGAGAGATTATTACTAAACTGAGAGAGTGTTACTAAACTGAGAGAGTATTACTAAACTGAGAGAGTGTTACTAAACTGAGAGAATATTACTAAACTGAGAGAATATTACTCAACTGAGAGAGTATTACTAACCCGAGAGAATATTACTAAACTGAGAGAGTATTACTAAACTGAGAGAGCTGAGAGATTATTACTAGACTGAGAGATTATTACTCAACTGAGAGAGCTGAGAGAGTATTACTAATCTGAGAGAATATTACTCAACGGAGAAATTATTACTCAACTGAGAGAGTATTACTAAACTGAGAGAGTATTACTAAACTGAGAGAGTATTACTAACCCGAGAGAGTATTACTAAAACTGAGAGGGAGTTACTAAACTGAGAGGGTGTTACTAAACTGAGAGAGTATTACTAGACTGAGAGAGTATTCCTCAACTGAGAGAGTATTACTCAACTGAGAGAGTATAACTAAACTGATAGAATATTGCTACACTCAGAGAGTATTACTCAACGGAGAGATTATTACTCAACTGAGAGAGTATTACTAAACTGAGATAGTATTACTAGCCCGAGAGAGTATTACTAAACTGAGATAATATTACTAAACTGAGAGAATATTACTCAACTGAGAGAGTGTTACTAAACTGAGAGAATATTACTAAACTGAGAGAGTATTACTAAACTGAGAGTGTATTACTAAACTGAGAGAGTGTTACTAAACTGAGAGAATATTACTCAACGGAGAGATTATTACTCAACTGAGAGAGTATTACTAAACGGAGAGATTATTACTAAACTGAGAGAGTGTTACTAAACTGAGAGAGTATTACTAAACTGAGAGAGTGTTACTAAACTGAGAGAATATTACTAAACTGAGAGAATATTACTCAACTGAGAGAGTATTACTAAACTGAGAGAGCTGAGAGAGTATTACTAGACTGAGAGATTATTACTCAACTGAGAGAGTATTACTAAACTGATGGAGTATAACTCAACTGAGAGAGTATTACTAAACTGAGAGAGTGTTAATAAACTGAGAGAATATTACTAAACTGAGAGAATATTACTAAACCGAGAGAGCTGAGAGAATATAACTAAACTGAGAGAATATAACTAAACTGAGAGAATATTACTAAACTGAGAGAATATTACTAAACTGAGAGAGTATTACTAAACTGAGAGAGTATTATTAAACTGAGAGAGCTGAGAGAATATTACTAAACTGAGAGAGTATTATTAAACTGAGAGAGCTGAGAGAATATTACTAAACTGAGAGAATATTACTAAACTGAGAGAGTATTACTAAACTGAGGGAGTATTACTAACCCGAGAGAGTATTACTAAACTGAGAGAATATTACTAAACTGTGAGAGTATTACTAAACTGAGAGAATATTACTAAACTGTGAGAGTATTATTAAACTGAGAGAGCTGAGAGAATATTACTAAACTGAGAGAATATTACTAAACTGAGAGAGTATTACTAAACTGAGGGAGTACTACTAACCTGAGAGAGTATTACTAAACTGAGAGAATATTACTAAACTGTGAGAGTATTACTAAACTGAGAGAGTATTACTAACCCGAGAGAGTATTACTAAACTGAGAGAATATTACAAAACTGATAGAGCATTACTAAACTGAGAGAGCTGAGAGAGTATTACTAGACAGAGAGAGTATTACTCAACAGAGAGAGTATTACTAAACTGAGAGAATATTACTCAACGGAGATATTATTACTCAACTGAGAGAGTATTACTCAACTGAGAGATTATTACTAAACTGAGAGAGTGTTACTAAACTGAGAGAGTGTTACTAAACTGAGAGAATATTACTAAACTGAGAGAGATGAGAGAGTATTACTAGACTGAGAGAGTATTACTCAACAGAGAGAGTATTACTAAACTGAGAGAGCTGAGAGAGTATTACTAAACTGAGAGAATATTACTCAACGGATAAATTATTACTCAACTGAGAGAGTATTACTAAACTGAGAGAATATTACTCAACTGAGAGAGTATTACTAACCCGAGAGAATATTACTAAACTGAGAGAGTATTACTAAACTGAGAGAATATTACTAAACTGAGAGAGTATTATTAAACTGAGAGAACTGAGAGAATAGTACTAAACTGAGAGAATATTACTCAACTGAGAGAGTATTACTAAACTGATAGAGTATTACTAAACTGAGAGAGTATTACTAACCCGAGAGAGTATTACTAAACTGAGAGAGATGAGAGAATATTACTAAACTGAGAGGGTGTTACTAAACTGAGACAGTATTATTAAACTGAGAGATTATTACTCAACTGAGAGAGTATTACTAAACTGAGAGAGTATAACTCAACTGAGAGAGTATTACTAAACTGAGAGAGTGTTACTAAACTGAGAGAATATTACTAAACTGAGAGAATATTACTAAACTGAGAGAGCTGAGAGAATATTACTAAACTGAGAGAATATTACTAAACTGAGAGAATATTACTAAACTGAGAGAGCTGAGAGAATATTACTAAACTGAGAGAATATTACTAAACTGAGGGAGTATTACTAACCTGAGATAGTATTACTAAACTGAGAGAATATTACTAAACTGATAGAGTATTACTAAACTGATAGAGTATTACTAAACTGAGAGAGCTGAGAGAGTATTACTAAACTGAGAGAATATTACTCAACGGAGAAATTATTACTCAACTGAGAGAGTATTACTAAACTGAGAGAGTATTACTAAACTGAGAGAGTATTACTAACCTGAGAGAGTATTACTAAAACTGAGAGGGAGTTACTAAACTGAGAGGGTGTTACTAAACTGAGAGAGTATTACTAGACTGAGAGAGTATTCCTCAACTGAGAGAGTATTACTCAACTGAGAGAGTATAACTAAACTGATAGAATATTGCTACACTCAGAGAGTATTACTCAACGGAGAGAGTATTACTCAACTGAGAGAGTATTACTAAACTGAGATAGTATTACTAGCCCGAGAGAGTATTACTAAACTGAGATAATATTACTAAACTGAGAGAATATTACTCAACTGAGAGAGTGTTACTAAACTGAGAGAATATTACTAAACTGAGAGAGTATTACTAAACTGAGAGAGTATTACTAAACTGAGAGAGTGTTACTAAACTGAGAGAATATTACTCAACGGAGAGATTATTACTCAACTGAGAGAGTATTGCTAAACGGAGAGATTATTACTAAACTGAGAGAGTGTTACTAAACTGAGAGAGTGTTACTAAACTGAGAGAATATTACTAAACTACTAAACTGAGAGAGTATTACTAACCCGAGAGAATATTACTAAACTGAGAGAGTATTACTAAACTGAGAGAGCTGAGAGAGTATTACTAGACTGAGAGATTATTACTCAACTGAGAGAGCTGAGAGAGTATTACTAAACTGAGAGAATATTACTCAACGGAGAAATTATTACTCAACTGAGAGAGTATTACTAAACTGAGAGAGTATTACTAAACTGAGAGAGTATTACTAACCCGAGAGAGTATTACTAAAACTGAGAGGGAGTTACTAAACTGAGAGGGTGTTACTAAACTGAGAGAGTATTACTAGACTGAGAGAGTATTCCTCAACTGAGAGAGTATTACTCAACTGAGAGAGTATAACTAAACTGATAGAATATTGCTACACTCAGAGAGTATTACTCAACGGAGAGATTATTACTCAACTGAGAGAGTATTACTAAACTGAGATAGTATTACTAGCCCGAGAGAGTATTACTAAACTGAGATAATATTACTAAACTGAGAGAATATTACTCAACTGAGAGAGTGTTACTAAACTGAGAGAATATTACTAAACTGAGAGAGTATTACTAAACTGAGAGAGTATTACTAAACTGAGAGAGTGTTACTAAACTGAGAGAATATTTCTCAACGGAGAGATTATTACTCAACTGAGAGAGTATTACTAAACGGAGAGATTATTACTAAACTGAGAGAGTGTTACTAAACTGAGAGAGTATTACTAAACTGAGAGAGTGTTACTAAACTGAGAGAATATTACTAAACTGAGAGAATATTACTCAACTGAGAGAGTATTACTAAACTGAGAGAGCTGAGAGAGTATTACTAGACTGAGAGATTATTACTCAACTGAGAGAGTATTACTAAACTGATGGAGTATAACTCAACTGAGAGAGTATTACTAAACTGAGAGAGTATTACTAAACTGAGAGAGTATTACTAAACTGAGAGAATATTACTAAACCGAGAGAGCTGAGAGAATATAACTAAACTGAGAGAATATAACTAAACTGAGAGAATATTACTAAACTGAGAGAATATTACTAAACTGAGAGAGTATTACTAAACTGAGAGAGTATTATTAAACTGAGAGAGCTGAGAGAATATTACTAAACTGAGAGAGTATTATTAAACTGAGAGAGCTGAGAGAATATTACTAAACTGAGAGAATATTACTAAACTGAGAGAGTATTACTAAACTGAGGGAGTATTACTAACCCGAGAGAGTATTACTAAACTGAGAGAATATTACTAAACTGTGAGAGTATTACTAAACTGAGATAATATTACTAAACTGTGAGAGTATTATTAAACTGAGAGAGCTGAGAGAATATTACTAAACTGAGAGAATATTACTAAACTGAGAGAGTATTACTAAACTGAGGGAGTACTACTAACCTGAGAGAGTATTACTAAACTGAGAGAATATTACTAAACTGTGAGAGTATTACTAAACTGAGAGAGTATTACTAACCCGAGAGAGTATTACTAAACTGAGAGAATATTACAAAACTGATAGAGCATTACTAAGCTGAGAGAGCTGAGAGAGTATTACTAGACAGAGAGAGTATTACTCAACAGAGAGATTATTACTAAACTGAGAGAATATTACTCAACGGAGATATTATTACTCAACTGAGAGAATATTACTAAACTGAGAGAATATTACTAAACTGAGAGAGTGTTACTAAACTGAGAGAGAGAATGTTACTAAACTGAGAGAATATTACTAAACTGAGAGAGATGAGAGAGTATTACTAGACTGAGATAGTATTACTCAACAGAGAGAGTATTACTAAACTGAGAGAGCTGAGAGAGTATTACTAAACTGAGAGAATATTACTCAACGGATAAATTATTACTCAACTGAGAGAGTATTACTAAACTGAGAGAATATTACTCAACTGAGAGAGTATTACTAACCCGAGAGAATATTACTAAACTGAGAGAGTATTACTAAACTGAGAGAATATTACTAAACTGAGAGAGTATTACTAAACTGAGAGAACTGAGAGAATAGTACTAAACTGAGAGAATATTACTAAACTGAGAGAGTATTACTAAACTGAGAGAGTATTACTAAACTGAGAGAGTATTACTAAACTGAGAGAGTATTACTAAACTGAGAGAGATGAGAGAATATTACTAAACTGAGAGGGTGTTACTAAACTGAGAGAGTATTATTAAACTGAGAGATTATTACTCAACTGAGAGAGTATTACTAAACTGAGAGAGTATAACTCAACTGAGAGAGTATTACTAAACTGAGAGAGTGTTACTAAACTGAGAGAATATTACTAAACTGAGAGAATATTACTAAACTGAGAGAGCTGAGAGAATATTACTAAACTGAGAGAATATTACTAAACTGAGAGAATATTACTAAACTGAGAGAGCTGAGAGAATATTACTAACCTGAGATAGTATTACTAAACAGAGAGAATATTACTAAACTGATAGAGTATTACTAAACTGATAGAGTATTACTAAACTGAGAGAGCTGAGAGAGTATTACTAAACTGAGAGAATATTACTCAACGGAGAAATTATTACTCAACTGAGAGAGTATTACTAAACTGAGAAAGTATTACTAAACTGAGAGAGTATTACTAACCCGAGAGAGTATTACTAAACTGAGAGGGAGTTACTAAACTGAGAGGGTGTTACTAAACTGAGAGAGTATTACTAGACTGAGAGAGTATTCCTCAACTGAGAGAGTATTACTCAACTGAGAGAGTATAACTAAACTGATAGAATATTACTACACTCAGAGAGTATTACTCAACGGAGAGATTATTACTCAACTGAGAGAGTATTACTAAACTGAGAGAGTATTACTAACCCGAGAGAATATTACTAAACTGAGAGAGTTGAGAGAGTATTACTAGACTGAGAGAGTATTACTAGACTGAGAGAGTATTGCTCAACTGAAAGAATATCACTCACCGGAGAGAGTATTACTCAACCGAGAGAGTATTACTAAACGGAGAGAGTATTACTAACCTGAGAGATTATTACTAAACTGAGAGAGTATTACTAAACAGAGGGAGTGTTACTAGACTGAGATAGTATTACTAAACTGAGAGAGTATTACTAAACTGAGAGAGTATTACTAAACTGAGAGAGTATAACTCAACTGAGAGAGTATTACTAAACTGAGAGAGTGTTACTAAACTGAGATAATATTACTAAACTGAGAGAGTATTACTAGACTGAGAGAGTATTACTAGACTGAGAGAGTATTACTAAACTGAGAGAGTATTACTAAACTGAGAGAGTATTACTAAACTGAGGGAGTATTACTAACCTGAGGGAGTATTACTAAACTGAGAGAATATTACTAATCTGAGAGAGTATTACTAAACTGAGAGAATATTACTAAACTGAGAGAGCTGAGAGAATATTATTAAACTGAGAGAGTATTACTAAACTGAGAGAGTATTACTAAACTGAGGGATTATTACTAAACCGAGAGAGTATTACTAACCTGAGAGAGTATTACTAAACTGAGATAATATTACTGTGAGAGTATTACTAAACCGAGAGAGTATTGCTAACCCGAGAGAATATTACTAAACTGATAGAGTATTATTAAACTGAGAGAGCTGAGAGAGTATTACTAGACTGAGAGAGTATTACTAGACTGAGAGAGTATTACTCAACTGAAAGAATATTACTCACCGGAGAGATTATTACTCAACTGAGAGAGTATTACTAAACGGAGAGAGTATTACTAAAATGAGAGATTATTACTAAACTGAGAGAGTATTACTCAGCTGAGAGAGTATTACTCAACTGAGAGAGTATTACTAAACTGAGAGAGTGTTATTAGACCGAGATAGTATTACTAAACTGAGAGAGTATTACTAAACCGAGAGAGTGTTACTAGACTGAGCGAGTATTACTAAACTGAGGGAGTATTACTAAACTGAGAGAATATTACTAAACTGAGAGAATATTACTCAACTGAGAGAGTATTACTAAACTGAGAGAGTGTTACTAAACTGAGAGAATATTACTCAACGGAGAGAGTATTACTAAACTGAGAGAGTGTTACTAAACTGAGAGAATATTACTCAACGGAGAGAGTATTACTAAACTGAGAGAGTATTACTAACCCGAGAGAGTATTACTAAACTGAGAGAGCTGCAAGAATATTACTAAACTGAGAGAATATTACTAAACTGAGAGAGTATTACTAAAATGAGAGAGTGTTACTAAACTGAGAGAATATTACTAAACTGAGAGAGCTGAGAGAATATTACTAAACTGAGAGAGCTGAGAGAATATTACTAAACTGAGAGAATATAACTAAACTGAGAGAATATTACTAAACTGAGAGAATTACTAAACTGAGAGAATATTACTAAACTGAGAGAGTATTACTAAACTGAGGGAGTATTACTAACCTGAGAGAGTATTACTAAACTGAGAGAATATTACTAAACTGTGAGAGTATTACTAAACTGAGAGAGTATTACTAACCCGAGAGAGTATTACTAAACTGAGAGGGTGTTACTAAACTGAGAGAATATTACTAAACTGAGAGAATATTACTCAACTGAGAGAGTATTACTAAACTGAGAGCGTGTTACTAAACTGAGAGAATATTACTCAAAGGAGAGATTATTACTCAACTGAGAGAGTATTACTAAACGGAGAGAGTATTACTAAACTGAGAGAGCTGAGAGAATATTAATAAACTGAGAGAATATTACTAAATTGAGAGAGTATTACTAAACTGAGGGAGTATTACTAACCTGAGAGAGTATTACTAAACTGAGAGAATATTACTAAACTGTGAGAGTATTACTAAACTGAGAGAGTATTACTAACCCGAGAGAGTATTACTAAACTGAGAGGGTGTTACTAAACTGAGAGAATATTACTAAACTGAGAGAATATTACTCAACTGAGAGAGTATTACTAAACTGAGAGAGTGTTACTAAACTGAGAGAATAATACTCAAAGGAGAGATTATTACTCAACTGAGAGAGTATTACTAAACGAAGAGAGTATTACTAAACTGAGAGTTGAGAGAATATTAATAAACTGAGAGAATATTACTAAACTGAGAGAGTATTACTAAACTGAGGGAGTATTACTAACCTGAGAGAGTATTACTAAACTGAGAGAATATTACTAAACTGATATAGTATTACTAAACTGAGAGAGCTGAGAGAGTATTACTAAACTGAGAGAATATTACTCAACGGAGAAATTATTACTCAACTGAGAGAGTATTACTAAACTGAGAGAGTATTACTAAACTGAGAGAGTGTTACTAAACTGAGAGAATATTACTCAAAGGAGAGATTATTACTCAACTGAGAGAGTATTACTAAACTGAGAGAGTATTACTAAACTGAGAGCTGAGAGAATATTAATAAACTGAGAGAATATTACTAAACTGAGAGAGTATTACTAAACTGAGAGAGTATTACTAAACTGAGAGAGTGTTACTAAACTGAGAGAATATTACTCAAAGGAGAGATTATTACTCAACTGAGAGAGTATTACTAAACTGAGAGAGTATTACTAAACTGAGAGAGAGTATTAATAAACTGAGAGAATATTACTAAACTGAGGGAGTATTACTAACCTGAGAGAGTATTACTAAACTGAGAGAATATTACTAAACTGAGAGAATATTACTAAACTGATATAGTATTACTAAACTGAGAGAGCTGAGAGAGTATTACTAAACTGAGAGAATATTACTAAACTGAGAGAGTATTACTAAACTGAGAGAGTGTTACTAACCCGAGAGAGTATTACTAAACTGAGAGAGTATAACTCAACTGAGAGAGTATTACTAAACTGAGAGAGTATTACTAAACTGAGAGAATATTACTAACCCGAGAGAGTATTACTAAACTGAGAGAGCTGAGAGAATATTACTAAACTGAGAGAGTATTACTCAACTGAGAGAGTATTATTAAACTGATGAGAGTATTACTAAACTGAGAGAGTATTACTAACCCGAGAGAGTATTACTAAACTGAGAGAGTATAACTCAACTGAGAGAGTATTACTAAACTGAGAGAGTATTACTAAACTGAGAGAGTGTTACTAAACTGAGAGAATATTACTCAACTGAGAGAGTATTACTAAACTGAGAGATTATTACTAAACTGAGAGAATATTACTAACCCGAGAGAGTATTACTAAACTGAGAGAGCTGAGAGAATATTACTAAACTGAGAGAATATTACTCAACTGAGAGCGTATTACTAAACTGAGAGAGTATTACTAAACTGAGAGAGTATTACTAAACTGAGAGAGTATTACTAAACTGAGAGAGTATTACTAAACTGATATAGTATTACTAAACTGAGAGAAGTATTACTAAACTGAGAGAGTATTACTCAACTGAGAAATTATTACTCAACTGAGAGAGTATTACTAAACTGAGAGAGTTTTACTAAACTGAGAGAGTATTACTAAACTGAGAGAGTATTACTAAACTGAGAGAGTATTACTAAACTGAGAGAGTATTACTAAACTGAGAGAATATTAATAAACTGAGAGAATATTACTCAACTGAGAGAGCTGAGAGAATATTACTAAACTGAGAGAATATTACTAAACTGTGAGAGTATTACTAAACCGAGAGAGTATTACTAACCCGAGAGAGTAATTACTAAACTGAGAGCTGAGAGAATATTACTAAACTGATATAGTATTACTAAACTGAGAGAGCTGAGAGAGTATTACTAGACTGAGAGAGTATTATTCAACTGAGAAATTATTACTACAACTGAGAGAGTATTACTAAACTGAGAGAGTATTACTAAACTGAGAGAGTATTACTAAACTGAGAGAGTATTACTCAACTGAGAGAGTATTACTAAACTGAGAGAGTATTACTAAACTGAGAGAGATATTACTAAACTGAGAGAGTATTACTAAACTGAGAGAGTATTACTAAACTGAGAGAGTATTACTAAACTGAGAGGGTGTTACTAAACTGAGAGAGTATTACTAAACTGAGAGAGTATTACTAAACTGAGAGAGTATTACTAAACTGAGAGAGTATTACTAAACTGAGAGAGTATTACTAAACTGAGAGAGTATTACTAAACTGAGAGAGTATTACTAAACTGAGAGAGTATTACTAAACTGAGAGAATATTACTAAACTGAGTGAGCTGAGAGAATATTACTAAACTGAGAGAATATTACTAAACTGAGAGAGTATTACTAAACTGAGAGAGTATTACTAAACTGAGAGAGTATTACTAAACTGAGAGAGTATTACTAAACTGTGAGAGTATTACTAAACTGAGAGAGTATTACTAAACTGAGAGAGTATTACTAAACTGAGAGAATATTACTAAACTGAGAGAGTATTACTAAACTGAGGGAGTATTACTAACCCGAGAGAGTATTACTAAACTGAGAGAATATTACTAAACTGTGAGAGTATTACTAAACTGAGAGAGTATTACTAACCCGAGAGAGTATTACTAAACTGAGAGAGCTGAGAGAGTATTACTAAACTGAGAGAATATTACTAAACAGAGAGAGTATTACTAAACTGAGAGAGTATTACTGAGAGAGTATTACTAAACTGAGAGAGTATTACTAAACTGAGAGAGTATTACTAAACTGAGAGAGTATTACTAAACCGAGAGAGTATTACTAAACTGAGAGAGTATTACTAAACTGAGAGAGTATTATTAAACTGAGAGAGCTGAGAGAGTATTACTAAACTGAGAGAATATTACTCAACGGAGAAATTATTACTCAACTGAGAGAGTATTACTAAACTGAGAGAGTACTACTCAACCGAGGGAGTATTACTACACTTAGAGAGTATTACTACACTGAGAAAGTATTATTAAACTGAGGGAGTATTATTCAACTGAGAGAGTATTACTAAACTGATAGAGTATTACTCAACGGATAGATTATTACTCAACTGAGAGAGTATTACTAAACTGAGAATTACTAAACTGAGATAGTATTACTCAACGGAGCGATTATTACTCAACTGAGAGAGTATTACTAAACTGAGAGAGTGTTACTAAACTGAGAGAATATTACTAAACTGAGAGAATATTACTCAACTGAGAGAGTATTACTAAACTGAGAGACTATTACTAAACGGAGAGAGTATTACTAAACTGAGAGAGTGTTACTAGACTGAGAGAGTATTACTGAAATGAGAGATTGTTACTCAACTGAGAGAGTGTTACTAGACTGAGAGATTATTACTCAAGTGAGAGAGTGTTACTAGACTGAGAGAGTATTACCTAACTGAGAGATTATTACTCAACTGAGAGAGTATTACTAAAATGAGAGATTACTCAACTGAGAGAGTGTTACTAGACTCAGAGAGTATTACTCAACTGAGAGAGTATTACTAAACTGAGAGAATATTACTTAACTGAGAGAATATTACTAAACTGAGAGAGTATTACTAAACTGAGGGAGTATTACTAACCTGAGAGAGTATTACTAAACTGAGAGAATATTACTAAACTGTGAGAGTATTACTAAACTGAGAGAGTATTACTAACCCGAGAGAGTATTACTAAACTGAGATAGTATTACTAACCCGAGAGAGTATTACTAAACTGAGAGAGTGTTACTAGACTGAGAGAGTATTACTCAACTGGGAGAGTATTACTCAACTGAGAGAGTATTACTGAACCGAGAGAGTGTTACTAAACTGAGAGAGTATTACTAAACTGAGCGAGTATTACTAAACAAAGAGAATATTACTAAACTGAGAGAGTATTACTAAACTGAGAGAGCTGAGAGAATATTAATAAACTGAGAGAATATTACTAAACTGAGAGAGTATTACTAAACTGAGAGAATATTACTAAACTGATATAGTATTACTAAACTGAGAGAGCTGAGAGAGTATTACTAAACTGAGAGAGTATTACTCAACTGAGAAAGTATTACTCAACTGAGAGAGTATTACTAAACTGAGAGAGTATTACTAAACTGAGAGAGTGTTACTAAACTGAGAGAATATTACTCAACTGAGAGAGTATTACTAAACTGAGAGAGTATTACTAAACTGAGAGAATATTACTAACCCGAGAGAGTATTACTAAACTGAGAGAGCTGAGAGAATATTACTAAACTGAGAGAATATTACTCAACTGAGAGAGTATTACTAAACTGAGAGAGTATTACTAAACTGAGAGAGTATTACTAACCCGAGAGAGTATTACTAAACTGAGAGAGCTGAGAGAATATTACTAAACTGAGAGAATATTACTAAACTGAGAGAGTGTTACTAGACTGAGAGAGTATTACTAAACTGAGAGAGCATAACTCAACTGAGAGAGTATTACTAAACTGAGAGAGAATTACTAAACTGAGAGAGTGTTACTAAACTGAGAAAATATTACTCAACTGAGAGAATATTACTAAACTGAGAGAATATTACTAAACTGAGAGAATATTACTAAACTGAGAGAGTATTACTAAACTGAGAGAGTATTACTAACCTGAGAGAGTATTACTAAACTGAGAGGGTGTTACTAAACTGAGAGAATATTACTCAAAGGAGAGATTATTACTCAACTGAGAGAGTATTACTAAACGAAGAGAGTATTACTAAACTGAGAGCTGAGAGAATATTAATAAACTGAGAGAATATTACTAAACTGAGAGAGTATTACTAAACTGAGGGAGTATTACTAACCTGAGAGAGTATTACTAAACTGAGAGAATATTACTTAACTGAGAGATTATTACTAAACTGAGAGAGCTGAGAGAGTATTACTAAACTGAGAGAATATTACTCAACAGAGAAATTATTACTCAACTGAGAGAGTATTACTAAACTGAGAGAGTATTACTAAACTGAGAGAGTGTTACTAAACTGAGAGAATATTACTCAAAGGAGAGATTATTACTCAACTGAGAGAGTATTATAAACGGAGAGAGTATTACTAAACTGAGAGTTGAGAGAATATTAATACACTGAGAGAATATTACTAAACTGAGAGAGTATTACTAAACTGAGGGAGTATTACTAACCTGAGAGAGTATTACTAAACTGAGAGAATATTACTAAACTGTGAGAGTATTACTAAACTGAGAGAGTATTACTAACCCGAGAGAGTATTACTAAACTGAGAGAATATTACTAAACTGATATAGTATTACTAAACTGAGAGAGCTGAGAGAGTATTACTAAACTGAGAGAATATTACTCAACTGAGAAAGTATTACTCAACTGAGAGAGTATTACTAAACTGAGAGAGTATTACTAAACTGAGAGAGTGTTACTAAACTGAGAGAATATTACTCAACTGAGAGAGTATTACTAAACTGAGAGAGTATTACTAAACTGAGAGAATATTACTAACCCGAGAGAGTATTACTAAACTGAGAGAGCTGAGAGAATATTACTAAACTGAGAGAATATTACTCAACTGAGAGAGTATTACTAAACTGAGAGAGTATTACTAAACTGAGAGAGTATTACTAACCCGAGAGAGTATTACTAAACTGAGAGAGCTGAGAGAATATTACTAAACTGAGAGAATATTACTAAACTGAGAGAGTGTTACTAGACTGAGAGAGTATTACTAAACTGAGAGAGCATAACTCAACTGAGAGAGTATTACTAAACTGAGAGAGTATTACTAAACTGAGAGAGTGTTACTAAACTGAGAAAATATTACTTAACTGAGAGATTATTACTAAACTGAGAGAGCTGAGAGAGTATTACTAAACTGAGAGAATATTACTCAACAGAGAAATTATTACTCAACTGAGAGAGTATTACTAAACTGAGAGAGTATTACTAAACTGAGAGAGTGTTACTAAACTGAGAGAATATTACTCAAAGGAGAGATTATTACTCAACTGAGAGAGTATTATAAACGGAGAGAGTATTACTAAACTGAGAGTTGAGAGAATATTAATACACTGAGAGAATATTACTAAACTGAGAGAGTATTACTAAACTGAGGGAGTATTACTAACCTGAGAGAGTATTACTAAACTGAGAGAATATTACTAAACTGTGAGAGTATTACTAAACTGAGAGAGTATTACTAACCCGAGAGAGTATTACTAAACTGAGAGAATATTACTAAACTGATATAGTATTACTAAACTGAGAGAGCTGAGAGAGTATTACTAAACTGAGAGAATATTACTAAACTGAGAGAATTACTAAACTGAGAGAATATTACTAAACTGAGAGAGTATTACTAAACTGAGAGAGTATTACTAACCCGAGAGAGTATTACTAAACTGAGAGGGTGTTACTAAACTGAGAGAATATTACTCAAAGGAGAGATTATTACTCAACTGAGAGAGTATTACTAAACGAAGAGAGTATTACTAAACTGAGAGCTGAGAGAATATTAATAAACTGAGAGAATATTACTAAACTGAGAGAGTATTACTAAACTGAGGGAGTATTACTAACCTGAGAGAGTATTACTAAACTGAGAGAATATTACTTAACTGAGAGATTATTACTAAACTGAGAGAGCTGAGAGAGTATTACTAAACTGAGAGAATATTACTCAACAGAGAAATTATTACTCAACTGAGAGAGTATTACTAAACTGAGAGAGTATTACTAAACTGAGAGAGTGTTACTAAACTGAGAGAATATTACTCAAAGGAGAGATTATTACTCAACTGAGAGAGTATTACTAAACGGAGAGAGTATTACTAAACTGAGAGTTGAGAGAATATTAATACACTGAGAGAATATTACTAAACTGAGAGAGTATTACTAAACTGAGGGAGTATTACTAACCTGAGAGAGTATTACTAAACTGAGAGAATATTACTAAACTGTGAGAGTATTACTAAACTGAGAGAGTATTACTAACCCGAGAGAGTATTACTAAACTGAGAGAATATTACTAAACTGATATAGTATTACTAAACTGAGAGAGCTGAGAGAGTATTACTAAACTGAGAGAATATTACTCAACTGAGAAAGTATTACTCAACTGAGAGAGTATTACTAAACTGAGAGAGTATTACTAAACTGAGAGAGTGTTACTAAACTGAGAGAATATTACTCAACTGAGAGAGTATTACTAAACTGAGAGAGTATTACTAAACTGAGAGAATATTACTAACCCGAGAGAGTATTACTAAACTGAGAGAGCTGAGAGAATATTACTAAACTGAGAGAATATTACTCAACTGAGAGAGTATTACTAAACTGAGAGAGTATTACTAAACTGAGAGAGTATTACTAACCCGAGAGAGTATTACTAAACTGAGAGAGCTGAGAGAATATTACTAAACTGAGAGAATATTACTAAACTGAGAGAGTGTTACTAGACTGAGAGAGTATTACTAAACTGAGAGAGCATAACTCAACTGAGAGAGTATTACTAAACTGAGAGAGTATTACTAAACTGAGAGAGTGTTACTAAACTGAGAAAATATTACTCAACTGAGAGAATATTACTAAACTGAGAGAATTACTAAACTGAGAGAATATTACTAAACTGAGAGAGTATTACTAAACTGAGAGAGTATTACTAACCCGAGAGAGTATTACTAAACTGAGAGGGTGTTACTAAACTGAGAGAATATTACTCAAAGGAGAGATTATTACTCAACTGAGAGAGTATTACTAAACGAAGAGAGTATTACTAAACTGAGAGCTGAGAGAATATTAATAAACTGAGAGAATATTACTAAACTGAGAGAGTATTACTAAACTGAGGGAGTATTACTAACCTGAGAGAGTATTACTAAACTGAGAGAATATTACTTAACTGAGAGATTATTACTAAACTTGAGAGAGCTGAGAGAGTATTACTAAACTGAGAGAATATTACTCAACAGAGAAATTATTACTCAACTGAGAGAGTATTACTAAACTGAGAGAGTATTACTAAACTGAGAGAGTGTTACTAAACTGAGAGAATATTACTCAAAGGAGAGATTATTACTCAACTGAGAGAGTATTATAAACGGAGAGAGTATTACTAAACTGAGAGTTGAGAGAATATTAATACACTGAGAGAATATTACTAAACTGAGAGAGTATTACTAAACTGAGGGAGTATTACTAACCTGAGAGAGTATTACTAAACTGAGAGAATATTACTAAACTGATATAGTATTACTAAACTGAGAGAGCTGAGAGAGTATTACTAAACTGAGAGAATATTACTCAACGGAGAAATTATTACTCAACTGAGAGAGTATTACTAAACTGAGAGCGTATTACTAAACTGAGAGAGTGTTACTAAACTGAGAGAATATTACTAAACTGAGAGAATATTACTAACCCGAGAGAGTATTACTAAACTGAGAGAGCTGAGAGAATATTACTAAACTGAGAGAATATTACTCAACTGAGAGAGTATTATTAAACTGAGAGAGTATTACTAAACTGAGAGAGTATTACTAACCCGGGAGAGTATTACTAAACTGAGAGAGTATAACTCAACCGAGAGAGTATTACTAAACTGAGAGAGTGTTACTAAACTGAGAGAATATTACTCAACTGAGAGAGTATTACTAAACTGAGAGAGTATTACTAAACTGAGAGAATATTACTAACCCGAGAGAGTATTACTAAACTGAGAGAGCTGAGAGAATATTACTAAACTGAGAGAATATTACTCAACTGAGAGAGTATTACTAACCCGAGAGAGTATTACTAAACTGAGAGAGCTGAGAGAATATTACTAAACTGAGAGAATATTACTAAACTGAGAGAGAGTTACTAGACTGAGAGTGTATTACTCAACTGAGAGAGTATTACTAAACTGAGAGAGTATTACTAAACTGAGAGAGTATTACTAACCCGAGAGAGTATTACTAAACTGAGAGAGCTGAGAGAATATTACTAAACTGAGAGAATATTACTCAACTGAGAGAGTATTACTAACCCGAGAGAGTATTACTAAACTGAGAGAGCTGAGAGAATATTACTAAACTGAGAGAATATTACTAAACTGAGAGAGAGTTACTAGACTGAGAGTGTATTACTCAACTGAGAGAGTATTACTAAACTGAGAGAGTATTACTAAACTGAGAGAGTATTACTAACCCGAGAGAGAATTACTAACTGAGAGAGCTGAGAGAATATTACTAAACTGAGAGAATATTACTAAACTGAGAGAGAGTTACTATACTGAGAGTGTATTACTCAACTGAGAGAGTATTACTCAACTGAGGGAGTATTACTACACCGAGAGAGTATTACTAAACTGAGAGAATATTACTAACCCGAGAGAGTATTACTAAACTGAGAGAGCTGAGAGAATATTACTAAACTGAGAGAATATTACTCAACTGAGAGAGTATTACTAAACTGAGAGAGTATTACTAAATTGAGAGAGTATTACTAACCCGAGAGAGTATTACTAAACTGAGAGAGCTGAGAGAATATTACTAAACTGAGAGAATATTACTAAACTGAGAGAGTGTTTCTAGACTGAGAGAGTATTACTCAACTGAGAGAGTATTACTCAACTGAGAGAGTATTACTACACCGAGAGAGTATTACTAAACTGAGAGAGTATTACTAAACTGAGAGAGTATAACTCAACTGAGAGAGTATTACTAAACTGAGAGAATATTACTAAACTGAGAGAGCTGAGAGAATATTACTAAACTGAGAGAGCTGAGAGAATATTACTAAACTGAGAGAATATAACTAAACTGAGAGAATATTACTAAACTGAGAGAATATTACTAAACTGAGAGAGTATTACTAAACTGAGAGAATATTACTAAACTGAGAGAGTATTACTAAACTGAGAGAGTATTACTAAACTGAGAGAATATTACTAAACTGAGAGAGTATTACTAAACTGAGAGAGCTGCGAGAATATTACTAAACTGAGAGAATATTACTCAACTGAGAGAGTATTACTAAACTGAGAGAGTATTACTAAACTGAGAGAGTATTACTAACCCGACAGAGTATTACTAAACTGAGAGAATATTACTAAACTGAGAGAATATTACTAAACTGAGAGAGTATTACTAAACTGAGAGAGTATTACTAAACTGAGAGAGTATTACTAAACTGAGAGAGTGTTACTAAACTGAGAGAATATTACTAAACTGAGAGAATATTACTAACCCGAGAGAGTATTACTAAACTGAGAGAGCTGAGAGAATATTACTAAACTGAGAGAATATTACTCAACTGAGAGAGTATTATTAAACTGAGAGAGTATTACTAAACTGAGAGAGTATTACTAACCCGAGAGAGTATTACTAAACTGAGAGAGTATAACTCAACTGAGAGAGTATTACTAAACTGAGAGAGTGTTACTAAACTGAGAGAATATTACTCAACTGAGAGAGTATTACTAAACTGAGAGAGTATTACTAAACTGAGAGAATATTACTAACCCGAGAGAGTATTACTAAACTGAGAGAGCTGAGAGAATATTAATAAACTGAGAGAATATTACTCAACTGAGAGAGTATTACTAACCCGAGAGAGTATTACTAAACTGAGAGAGCTGAGAGAATATTACTAAACTGAGAGAATATTACTAAACTGAGAGAGAGTTACTAGACTGAGAGTGTATTACGCAACTGAGAGAGTATTACTAAACTGAGAGAGTATTACTAAACTGAGAGAGTATTACTAACCCGAGAGAGTATTACTAAACTGAGAGAGCTGAGAGAATATTACTAAACTGAGAGAATATTACTCAACTGAGAGAGTATTACTAACCCGAGAGAGTATTACTAAACTGAGAGAGCTGAGAGAATATTACTAAACTGAGAGAAAATTACTAAACTGAGAGAGAGTTACTAGACTGAGAGTGTATTACTCAACTGAGAGAGTATTACTAAACTGAGAGAGTATTACTAAACTGAGAGAGTATTACTAACCCGAGAGAGTATTACTAACTGAGAGAGCTGAGAGAATATTACTAAAATGAGAGAATATTACTAAACTGAGAGAGAGTTACTAGACTGAGAGTGTATT
>NW_027256224.1:0-23717 GCF_045679555.1 Salvelinus alpinus
ACTCAACTAGTCTAAAGAAGGCCCGTTTTATTGCTTCTTTAATCAGAACAACAGTTTTCAGCTGTGCTAACATAATTGCAAAAGGGTTTTCTAATGATCAATTAGCCTTTTAAAATGATAAACTTGGATTAGCTAACAACGTGCCATTGGAACACAGGAGTGATGGTTGCAGATAATGGGCCTCTGTACGCCTATGTAGATATTCCATAAAAAATCTGCCGTTTCCAGCTACAATGGTCATTTACAACATTAACAATTTCTACACTGTATTTCTGATCAATTTTATGTTATTTTGATGGACAAAAAATGTGCTTTACTTTCAAAAACAAAGACATTACTAAGTGACCCCAAACTTTTGAACGGCAGTGTATGTCAGAGCGGCATTGGACGAAGATACAGTGGCATAGTATAGAATACAGTATATACATATGAGATGGGTGATGCAGTATGTAAACACAGTTAAAGTGACTACGATACCGTAGAATAGTGTGGAGTGCAGTTTATACATATTGTGACGACCCTCCTGCTCTGTCTGCCGTATTCTTTCGCTTTGCTCTTGTTTTCCTTATTAGGATGTTGGCGGGCAGGGCTGGGAGGGTCGTCAGCGACATGGGACACACCTGGGCCAGGGTGTGTTCCCGGATAAATGCACCAATTCCCCATTCATTGGGGAGACTCTCCATGCAGACACATTTATAGATTTTTGGTTGTGGCATTTTTGTGGCTGTTTGGTTGCTTTGGCACCTTTCAACACCCCTCATTATCACATTTATGCACACAAACACTCACACTACTGATTACTGACTACACACACCATTGTTAATTGTATTTAGTTTACTTCAGTTAAGGAATAACAAAATATATTTTTGTTATCTCCACGAGCTGGTTTGTGATGAGTAATGCTAGATATGGAAACATTATTAAAGTGGCTAGTGATCCATTTCTAAAATTGGCAGTGATTCCAAATCTTGTTTTGCAGTCTGATGGCCTTGAGATCGAGAGACTGAAAAGCAGCTTCTGTCTACAGACCCTGGTTCGATTCCAGGCTGTATCACAACCAGCTGTGATTGGGAGTCCCATAGGGAAGCGCACAATTGTCCCAGCGTTGTCTGGGTTTAGGGTTTAGAACGTCATTTGTATATAAGAAATTATTTTTAACTGACTTGCCTAGATAAAGGTCAAATCAAAACATGTAATTAAATAAATTGTCTTTGTTATAGGACTGTAATTTGTTGCAATGCTTTTTTGTCATTTTATTGGCAATGACATGTGACTTGGATCATTACCGTCATTGAGGGTCCTCCCAAATGTGAGTAAAATGATGTCCTCTGTTTAATGGGGTGATTGTAGTCTATTCGGGTGGGAGTGGCTACTATTTTGATAACAGGTGAAACAAAAACAACTGGATCGCCAACCCTTAGCTTCGTCCAGCAACTACGCTTTTGTATTAAAATGTATTTGATCAATTCTGACTTTTACAGGTTAATATAAACGTAGTTTATAGCCTATCCTGGAAATGTGAGTCCTATCTATCCTCTCTGTTTGTTTTGGTACCCCGTGCCTGAAAAACAATGAACATGTGCTTTTAATGTATCATAATACATCTGCGATAGTCAGAAAGTCCAATTGAATGGAGAATGGGATATTGCGCTCACTTGTCAGTTAACTTGTGGACTGTTTAGTTCTATCCAACAAAGACGTGATAAACCCGAATCAGAACGTATATTGTGACGCAATAAGACGCTTTTATTATGCGTTCTGGTTTCATGTCTTTGCTCTTATTTTTTACATTGTCTGCCCAGATTTTGATATTTGCCTCTACGATCAACATCCTGCGAATTGTTCCAGCCTTGGATTTGCTGACGTTTAGGCTTCATCTGTTCATAGTCGAGCAGAACCAGCCAGCCCAATTGCCAACATGGCTGTAAATGTTTATTATGTATACATTTTTATTTTATGTATTCATCATTTCATACCCAAAGCCGCAGTCGAAAGGAGCTTCTCCGACTTCAAAAGATGTGCAGGCGAGGAATGCAGTGGTAAGTGTAAGAAAAACTTTTATGCTCATATATGCTTGAAGCCAAGATAGGCCTTTATATCTATGCATTAGCTTTTAGTAACAAAAGGCAAAGCAAATGAACTTATATTACAAGTGTGTTTGCAGTATGTTGCACAACCTGCTTCTGGCATGCCAGACTAATGTTTCCACTTACAGCCAAGAAATCAGGAACTGGGTCAACCGCAGAGGTCTAAGGGACTTCATCTTGTGATGACATATCTGCTGATGCCTGGAAGACACACAGACACACACACCCCACCCACGCACATTCACACTCAAACACAGAGAACCACACACACTGCATTAATACCTAATAGAGCTTCTAGGGATCCTAAGCTTATCAACATTGTGCACACACGGCAGTTGGGAAATTCAAAACAGACATTAAGCAAGGGACATTCTTCAACAACAATGGTGGACCAATAAGCATGGACTACGCCCGGACCAGAGCCAACCAGAGGACCAGGACTTCAAAGAATCAACCTACTTTCTGTACTGTATATAATCTGTAATCAACCTGTTTTAGGGGCTCTCCTCTTTTAGCTCACTCGGAGTTCTTAGACGGAGCCCGCATGCGCAGTACCAAATATATTTACTCTGAATAAACTGCTGATTGTTAAACTTTAACTCCTCGTCTGAGTCGATCCTTGACCGACTCGCTCACCTGTGCACCTCACCTTTTATCAACAGAATCTTGGTAGCAGAGGATGGTTTACTAAAGACCCATAAAACGTGAGAGTGCGGGAGCGATTTGGTGAAAGGACGGCTCAAGGAGACAGACGAGCCAATTCGGGGGAGGACAACAATTCTGCTCAACTCGGGAAACTGATCTCTGGTCGACCACTAAAAAGGTAAGCAAAACCTGTTAAAACAAACTTTGCACATTGTCGTATAGTCCAACACCAAATTTAAGATCAGTAATACCGAGTGTGAGTATGAATTTTGTGTAAATTTATTACTAAATTCCACCAAGCAGTGAAGTAAACGTATGTGGTACAATACAATGTTAGATGTATTAGACTGAATTTTTATTGTTTGTAAAATTAAGATGAAACAGGCTTAATTTTTATTGTTTGTAAAATTAAGATGAAACAGGCTTAATTTTTATTGTTTGTAAAATTAAGATGAAACAGGCTTAATTTTTATTGTTTGTAAAATTAAGATGAAACAGGCTTAATTTTATTGTTTGTAAAATTAAGATGAAACAGGCTTAATTTGTATTGTTTGTAAAATTAAGATGAAACAGGCTTAATTTTATTGTTTGTAGAATTAAGATGAAACAGGCTTAATTTTATTGTTTGTAAAATTAAGATGAAACAGGCTTAATTTTATTGTTTGTAAAATTAAGATGAAACAGGCTTAATTTGTATTGTTTGTAAAATTAAGATGAAACAGGCTTAATTTTATTGTTTGTAGAATTAAGATGAAACAGGCTTAATTTTATTGTTTGTAAAATTAAGATGAAACAGGCTTAATTTTTATTGTTTGTAAGGTTAAGATGAAACAGGCTTAATTTTATTGTTTGACAATTAGGATGAAACAGGCTTAATTGTATTGTTTGTAGACTAAGTGTACCTAGGGTGAAACAGACCTAGAAGAGATACTATTCAGACAGTTCGGCAGCGTTCCGATGAGGAATAGATCTGTGTTATGTACAATTAGGATGAAACAGGCTTAAGTTGTGCACCTAGGGTGAAACAGACCTAGAAGAGATACTATTCAGACAGTTCGGCAGCGTTCCGATGAGGGATAGATCTGTGTTTTGAATATGACCAACAGATTCGGTAATACAAGGACAAGGTAATTTACATACCATAACTTAGCTCATGACTGGTTAAATGTGTTGTAAAGTTGCTACCTGAGTTCAAAGGGGTATGCGAATGAGGCATATTGTTAATTGATTAGCAAACCAACAGACTGGCTGTGACCGGTGAGGTTTTAACTGTACACAGCGTTTCACAAGGTTTTAATTGGGTCTTATGTCTCGTTCAACTCTGAGTATATGACGGAGGAGCTCTGAGTTAAGACAGAGTACGAGTAATTGTTTCTCCAAGAATACATCGCTGTCTCAAGGCAGTGACGGGCTAAGTATATTCAGATAGTCACAATTATTTCATCACCATGGCAGCTTCGCAATCTCCAAAACTGAAATTTAACGAGTATCTAGACCAGCGGGTGCAGGAAAGGGCAGGGGGAAAGGTACAGTGGAAAGAGTGTAAGAAGGTGTGGGAAGGGTTAAAGTTGAAGTGGACACAGGCAGGTTA
Organism: Salvelinus alpinus; assembly: GCF_045679555.1. Lineage (NCBI taxonomy): Eukaryota > Metazoa > Chordata > Actinopteri > Salmoniformes > Salmonidae > Salvelinus > Salvelinus alpinus. Next base: position 4,324 of record NW_027256224.1, read on the forward strand.
TCTGGTAGGGGGAACACCAACCAGGGTTCAGCTGAACACAATGGAAGGAGAGCTAAGAGAGGGGAAGCAGAGTGCAAGGGACAGCGAAGTAGACCTAAATAAACAATACGTATTTAGGAAGGAAGGGACTAAACAGAGAGAGACAGCAGAGGCTGAGTTGAAAATAGGCACTTGGGCTATCGAGGAGATCCGAAGATACCAAATGACAAAAAAAGCGGAAGTAATGGCAGTAGTCACTGACATAAAAGAGGGAGGAGACCCCACAACCCCACCAGCCAACCCAGACGAAGGACAACCACCCAACCAGCGCCTCTATCCAAACCTGCCAGAAGAATACAGACCCCCACCCTACTCGCCTCCCTCAGCCTCACCACCAGCTACTATACAGGCCCCTGTACTAACCCTGAGAGGGGGTGTGGTGAAGGGGGAAGTGGCAGTGCGCCTGACGGAGGGAACAATCGATGTTGTGGATCTGGAGCCCCCTGGCGTTCTCTACTCCATGGACACTGGGAATTTGGGTTCCCCTGGAGGACGATCAACAAGCAACCCATTTATTTTTTCTGAGGAGCCAAGACTGCTGTCACGGCTCACTCCGAACCCCAGGACACAGGAAGAACCACTGGGGAACAATGACTTTCAGATATCGGGATCTTTTTCACATCAAAGAACTACAGCTCTCAGCAGGATCATATGAACACTCAGTTTGGGGACAGAGGGGAGCCACAAAAGGGATGGATGACCTCTGGCGTTCCCATGATGGAAGATTAGTAGCACCAGCTAATCTCTGCCCAGAACTGATTCGAGAAGCGCACGGCCTGACACATGAGGGAAAACTGAAGACCCTACAAAAAATTTCTTATGTATGGTGGCATCCATACATGAAGGAAATGACTGACTTGTTTTGCGACAGTTGCACTATCTGTGGAAATTACAACCCAAAGAAACCATACCAAACACCAATGGGTCATTACCCGGTACCCAATGCCTGTTTTCAAGACATCAGCATAGACTACACAGACATGGGAGCAGAGCAAGTGAAAGGGGGAAAGAGGTATTTGCTAGTAATGGTAGACAGATTCTCCAAATGGGTAGAAGCAATCCCAACAGCCAAAGAGGATGCGAAGTCTGTCATTAAGTGGCTACAAACGGAACTCATACCTAGGTATGGGGTCCCGCGACAAATCAGATCCGACAATGGGTCCCACTTCTCCAATCAACACCTGAGACAGGTTGAGGAGAGGTTTGGCATTACACACAAATTCGGTTCGGTGTATAAGCCGCAATCGCAGGGACTTGTGGAACGCTGTAACCAAACTTTGAAGGCTAAGATAGCTAAGGTTTGTGCAGGGACAAAATTGACGTGGGTGGAAGCCCTGCCCCTGGCACTGATGGCCATGAGGTCCTCACCAGGTGCAGGGACACATCTTTCACCCCATGAGATAATGACAGGCCGAGTGATGCCTGGGCCGCCAAGAGAGGGAGGTCATATGCCCCCTCTTGATGTCCACCAGATAGGAATGTCTGACTATGTAAAGAAACTGACCGAATTATCTGCAGCTCTCTCCATACAGATACACCGTGTCGCAGAGGGGGAGCTGACGGATGACCAGGGACAACCAAGGGTAAAGGTTGGAGACTGGGTAAGGATCAAGGTCCACAAAAGAAAGTGGGCAGATCCCAGGTGGACTGGACCGTACGAAGTGAAGGAAGTTACTTCACACTCAGTCCAGGTCAAAGGTAAATCGGGCGCACCTTGGCACCACCTGACTCACTGTACACCAGCACCAGCACCTGACAGAACACTGACTGAAGTCAGAAGCGACTTGATCGCATCTAATTCGGCTACAAATTCGGTACGCCCTGACAACTGAAGAATGTGGAGACGACTCCACTCCTCAGGTGCCAGGGAGGGCCACCCATGGTCTAGACAACAGAGAACGCCATGGAATAGATTAGGATGTTCTCTTCCAATGTTTGTACTGTTTATGATAACCTCGGGTTGCATAGTAGGAATAATGCTTTGGGCCTTTGAACACATGGCTAATAATGTGGTCAAGACATCTGAAGGTGCCAACTCTACATCCAACGATACTAAGCCGAGTTTTAACTTTAGTATGCCCAGGCACATAGTACGCAAAAGACACACTGAACCTAGTCAACCCACATGTGCCCCAGCACAGGTTAGGAGCACTACTTTATGCGTGCCAGCCAATATTACAATTTCCACTGATTTAATTTGGGAAACATTGGGAAGTTCACACGTGATTTAAAAAAAAGGGGGTACCTGGCCAGCGCTTACAGCCATAACGATTGGTATATGACGGTAGGCGATTCCCACAGAGAATGGTCGTGGAAAAACCTCGTGTCCGAGACAGGGACTGACTGGTCTGACTATACCACCTCTAAGCTAGGAACATCGTGGAGAAGGTCGTTGAAACTGGTTAGGATTGAAAAAGGTCTCAGGTTGGTCATCCGTAATAGTTCACATACCGGGTGCCAGGGTTTTATGCTTGCCCCTTATGTAGCGTGCACTTCTACCCCGGTGTTCTGGAAAATCCAAATATGTCTGATTAATGGAACAAGGGCAAGGGCCATCACTGTGAGAACTGATATTAATCAACCTCTTACCATACCCAGCATGACACTTAGCCCAACCACTCCAGACGATGCCATCCTGACTGCAACTGGTGTCTCCGGCCTTACCAACAACTGGCTCCTGTTGACAGAGGAAGCAGGAAGGATGGCTCATCAAAGTTGTATGGTATGTATGGGCGCCAGGCCTCTCCTTCGAATTGTGCCAGTAGCCATTTCTTTACGATGTATATTCCCTGTCATGAAATTTACCAATCCATCCCCAAATTGCACCCAATGGGATAAGGTTTACCCCGTGGTCCAGAGCAGACAGACACCTATCTTCTCCTCAGATGTGGCTGAGGGAAACTTTACATGTGTCAACTGGGTCGCTGGGACCCCCTTATCTGGGAAAGATACCCGAACAATGGTGTAAGAACACTCACCGTCCTGGAGCACCCTTTAAGGTAGTGGCTAGAGCAGATGTGTGGTGGTGGTGTGGAGGTAATAGGCTGTTGTCACGATTCCCTCCTAACTCATCTGGTTTATGTGCCCTAGTGTCTTTGCTCCTTCCCATTACAGTCCATCCCATGAGTGTGTCTGAACTCATGTCCCAAGTGGAAGAGGCAAAGTTGAGCCGACCCAAGCGAGAGGTGCACCCCACTGCTGAGAACCCGACCTACATTGATGCTATTGGGGTACCCAGAGGGGTGCCGGATAAGTACAAGTTAGTGAATCAAGTCAATGCAGGACTTGAATCGTCCATATGCTGGTGGTGCACCGTTAATAAAAATGTTGATCGGATAAATTATATCCATTTTAATGTACAACGTTTAGGCAACTGGACTCAGCAAGGGTTTGAGGCAGTCCATAGTCAACTATCAGCTACCAGCCTTATGGCTTTCCAGAATCGTATCGCTGTAGACATGTTGTTGGCAGAAAAGGGAGGTGTTTGCTCCATGTTTGGGGAACACTGTTGCACGTTCATTCCTAACAATACGGCCTCTGATGGTAGTCTGACAGTAGCACTAGAGGGACTGAGGACTTTGAATGGTAAAATGAAGTCCCACTCCGGCATCGACTCCTCTATGTGGGATTCTTGGATGAATGTGTTTGGCAAATATAAAACCTTGATTTCCTCAATCCTAGTTTCTATCTCCGTCTTTGCAGCAGTTCTTGTTCTGTGTGGTTGCTGCTGCATACCATGCATACGATCCTTAATAGATAGGCTCATTACCAAAGCCATTGACCCCCATAGCACGGCGCAGATGTTCCCATTATTGGGCCCAGAGGATGTTTATGACGACCTAGGGACGGAAGCAGAGTTCATAAGTATGGACTGTGCTGTTGACTGATTGGTCACGTCTCTGAAGAGACGTGAAGAGAGGGACTAATCAAAACTTTTCTCTGAAAAGTTTCTTTCCAGACAGTTAGTCACGTCTAGGAAGACGTGAAGAGAGGGATTTGTAAGAAAAACTTTTATGCTCATATATGCTTGAAGCCAAGATAGGCCTTTATATCTATGCATTAGCTTTTAGTAACAAAAGGCAAAGCAAATGAACTTATATTACAAGTGTGTTTGCAGTATGTTGCACAACCTGCTTCTGGCATGCCAGACTAATGTTTCCACTTACAGCCAAGAAAACAGGAACTGGGTCAACCGCAGAGGTCTAAGGGACTTCATCTTGTGATGACATATCTGCTGATGCCTGGAAGACACACAGACACACACACCCCACCCACGCACATTCACACTCAAACACAGAGAACCACACACACTGCATTAATACCTAATAGAGCTTCTAGGGATCCTAAGCTTATCAACATTGTGCACACACGGCAGTTGGGAAATTCAAAACAGACATTAAGCAAGGGACATTCTTCAACAACAATGGTGGACCAATAAGCATGGACTACGCCCGGACCAGAGCCAACCAGAGGACCAGGACTTCAAAGAATCAACCTACTTTCTGTACTGTATATAATCTGTAATCAACCTGTTTTAGGGGCTCTCCTCTTTTAGCTCACTCGGAGTTCTTAGACGGAGCCCGCATGCGCAGTACCAAATATATTTACTCTGAATAAACTGCTGATTGTTAAACTTTAACTCCTCGTCTGAGTCGATCCTTGACCGACTCGCTCACCTGTGCACCTCACCTTTTATCAACATAAGTACTATTTCCAACGAACAAGCTAGCTATCGAAAAGTGTCAGCGTGTGTAGTTAAATTAGCCTGCTAACGTCTTCATAGCTAGTAGCATGTAATCAGGACATGACCAAACTGTTGCTGAGATAATCAATGTTGAAACTTCTAAGGAGAAAAGAGGCATTGTTGAAACTCACTCATATGCTTGCGGTGTAAAAAAGGGGGGTGAATGCGATTCATACCCGAATACCCCAACCAAGGAGCAGCTTCCATTTGACAAAGAAGCTCTGAATCGTCTGTGGCCGATAATTGAGAGAGCAAGGAAGGAAGGGAAAAGGGCATACTTTGCGGGAGCTAAGGCTTTTGTTAATGGAAGGGAAATTCACGCTGTCGCCTAGTTTGTTGACTGCTGGACTTGTCAAGTGAGTTGTGCAGGACTGAGTTTTATTTGCTAATTTGATAAAACTAGATATTTATTGAGGAAAGAGCATTGTTTGCGTGAGCCAAACTTTTTTTTATATATATATATTTTTTTATGGCAGGGAAATTCGCACTGACACTTAATGTTAGCTTAATGGCTATTCGTTTTTACCAATCTATGGTACAATGTTATTTGCAATTGTATAAATATATATAATTTAGATCAACCACTTACGTGGTGCAAAGGTATGTTTTTATTTGCAACTAGTAAGACCTTTTCTTTTTATGAGAACCCGATTCATGTGAACGTATACAAGTTTAATATTCTTCATATAGTCACTTTGATAGTAAATGTCCATTTCTGTTTTTTTCTATTAATGCCAGGGGAATCTGTCATTTTTTGAAAAGGAGATCTTTATTTTTGTATTGTAAGGGTAAGAGTGCCGACTTATTTCATTCAAGAAACTCATGCCTGTTGCACAGATACTGCGTTTTGGAAGTGTCAATGGTGATGATATGAATGACATTTGGTTTTCATTTGGTACTAATCGGTCAGCAGGTGTCCCTATTTTAAAAGGCAACTTTAAGGCTCATATATTGAGTCATGAAGCAGATAATACAGGGAGATGGATTATACTATTGGTAGATGTTAACCATGTTCAATTCATTGTTGTAAATACTTAAGCTTCCAATAACAAGTCAAGTAACTGTATTTTATTTAGAGACATTGAGAGGAAAATAAGTAAATATATGTCTAAATTTCAATTGGCCAAAGTAATATGGGGTGGAGATTTTAATACAGTATTACATGATAATCTAGATAGATGGCCTCCTATGGATAGCAATTCTGTTTGTGAGATAAGGAATATATGTCTAAGGTTAGGTGTTCTAGATATTTGGAGACATAAGAACCCAGATAAGATTATGTTTACATGGAGTACCAAAGATTTATCTATACAATCCCGTATTGATTTCTGGCTGATATCTGAAGATATTGCTGACAAGGTTGATACAGTCTCGATTGAACCATTGATTTTAACAGACCACAACGGGATCTCAATAAAGATAAATATGCATGGTTTGTCAACCAAAAAAAGTTAAAGGTTACTGGAAAATGAACAAGACTTTACTAGAGAATGAAGTATTTAAGAAGGAAGTAGCAGGAATTAATGATAAATACAGGAATTGTGCCTGTGTTATGAATATGTTTGGAAGTTACTGGGAGCTAAGGAAATTTGATTAAGGCTTTTGGCTATTTCAATGGGAAAAGAAATTGCTCGTGCCAAGAGAGAGAAAGAATATGACATCATAAAGGGAATAATGGATTAAACTAAAAAAAGGGAACTAACTAATCAGGAATTACTGGAGCTATCATCATTGCAAATGCAGTTAGATTGTTTCTACGAGGAAAAGGCCCGGGGAGCGTTTGTAAGAGCAAGACGATTAAAGATATTTCTTTAATTTAGAACAAAGGGCAGGCGAAAAGACTTCCTTCCATATGTCAATTAATGATTAATAATACTCCCAATAAAAATCCAAAAGAAATCTCTCAGCATGTTTCCCAGTTTTATCAGAATCTGTATACATCAGCCCAGCCAACTTCCAATATGGATCTTTTCTTAGACAATGTAGCAAAGAAGTAGCTAAGAAGATAATGATTTCAGGGATTTTTGTGATGAGTTATCTGAAATTGAGATAAGACTGTATTAAAAGCCTTAAGGACAATAGGTCCCCTGGAAATGATGGTTTAATAAGCGAGATTTATAAATCATTCAATGATAAATTGATTCCTTTCATTCTTGCTATGCTTCCTTAAAGCAAGGTGTAATTACTATGATTCAATGGACATGGGTGGGGGAATATTTGTGTGACGACCTAAAATGGGGGCAGAAGCTCACCAGCACCCCATCTTATATGTCCAACCACCCTGAACGTCAGACTCTATTGAAGCACATACAGTGATGTAAAGTACTTAAGTAAAAATACTTTAAAGTACTACTTAAGTAGTTTTGGGGGGTATCTGTACTTTACTATTTATAGTTTTGACAACTTTTACTTTACTACATTTCTAAGGAAAATAATGTACTTTTTACTCCATACATTTTCCCTGACACCCAAAAGGAATCGTTACATTTTGAATGGCTAGCAGGCAGGAAAATTGTCTGTTGGATGTACTGCCAAATACTCTAAAATGAAGTTGGAAGCAACTTATGGTAGAGAAATGAACATTCAATTCTCTGGCAGCAGCTCTGGTTGACATTCCTGCAGTCCGCATACCAATTGCACAATCCCTCAGAACTTCAGACGTCTGTGGCATTGTGTTGTGACAAATATGCACATTTTAGTGGCCTTTTGTCCCCAGCAAAAGGTGCACCTGTGTAATGATCATGCTAGTTAATCAGTTTCTTGATATGGTGCACCTTTCAATGTGGATGGATTATCTTGGCAATGGAGAAATGCTCACTTTTTTTTTTTTTTGGCGTACAGAACATTTCCCGGGACCTTTAACTTCAGCTCATGAAACATGGGACCAACCTTTTACATGTTGCGTTTTTTTGTTCAGTATAGTTTATTACAAATATAGCCGTATACAGTCCTCCAGATATCTGTTGACAAGGACATACATCACTGTGTATTTGTTAATTTTTTTTGTTTGTTGCCATTTTCCATTGTTACTAACTTGTACTGGTTAAAAGTATGATTAAAGAAGAAGAAAAACGTGTATTTTTTGCAAACCATGTTTAGTACTTCTAAAAGAGACAATGACAAATTCATGGTTCAACAAGATATTATAGTCATCAAAAGGGCAGAATTTTAGCATTGATATACTTATGATACAGTACTTTACAGCTTTGATTGGTCACAGAATATACGACATGAAGGGGTGATGTAATTATCTGAATTACTGTAGATTTGAATAGTTTAGTTAATCAAAAGTGAAGTATGGTTATCGGTCCAATGGGTGTTGTTCATATACAACTCTGACTAAAAATCAATATATTATATACATACTATTTATCAGCATATTGACAGATTATTGCTATCAACTGCTGGTTGCAAGTTATTTTACCCTGTTTGTTTCTTTTGGAACAATGGCAATTAAGTTGATTAAAATTAAGAATAGATAGATGGGCTACCACTGGTGTCACAGGCATCACAGGTCTTGACTAACAATGTTGCAATGCTTCTTTAGGATCACGTTGTTGTTGTCATCGTAGAAGAGTACAGAGATGGGACTGAGCTTGGTGGGTGCGCAGCACGCTTTGGGAACCTCATCCGGCTTCAGAAGGTGAACCTGCTATTGAAAACGGTAAATCAGACTCATTCATACATGCACTATCATATAGTCAATGATAATATCCTGTTATAAAAGAGATATGGGTTATTTAAGCAGTAAGGCCCAAGGAGGGGTGGTATATTGGCCAAATACCACAAACCGCAGTGGTGCCTTATTGCTATTAGAACACCTACTCATTCAAGGGTTTTTCTTTATTTTTACTATTTATTTAACCTTTATTTAACCAGGAAGGGCTCATTGACATTTAAAATCTCCTTTTCAAGAGCGTCCTGGCCAAGATAGGCAGCACCAAGTCATTACAAAAATACAGACAAACAACATGAAAAACTACAAGTAATCTAGTAGAAACCATTGAATTCACAAGAGTAACAAAAATCAAAAACAGCAAATTAAAAACATTGACAGGTCAGGGAATCAGTCTCAAGATCATTCATCAGTGATTTAAAAATACCAATCGGGACAAGTTCTTCCAGTTTAAAAGTATTTTGTAAGGCGTTCCAAGACGATGGCGCAGAGTACATAAAAGCCTTTTTACCAAATTCAGTTCGGACATTTGGAACAGTTAGCAGGATAAAGTCCAGCGAACGAAGAGAGTACCCACCACATTTCTGAACAATAAAAATGCCCAAATAAAAAGGTAGTACACCCAAAATGGCTTAATAAAACAAAGTATACCAGTGACTGAGCCTATGAGTGACTAGAGAAGGCCAGCCAACCCTGGTATACAAAGTGCAGTGGTGCATAAGGGTTTTGCAGTTTTGCAAAATAAATCTCAAAGTACCATGGTAAAGGGTGTCAATTGATCTCAAACACTGAGCGGAAGCATTCATATATAAAATATCCCCATAGTCTAGTAAAGGCATAAATGTAGCTGATACTAGCCTCCTTCTGGCTTCAAAAGAAAAACAGGCCTTATTCCTAAAATAAAATCCCAATTTCAGCTTCAATTGTTTTGTAAGTTGTTGAATATGCAATTTAAAAGAGAGGCCATCATCAATTAAAATTCCAAGATATTTATGAGGTTACAACCTCAATCTCCTTGCCCTGACAGGTAGTAATAGGTGAAAGGTTCAGAGGTCTATTTCTTGCTTTAGAAAACACCATTAGTTTAGTTTTGTCAGTATTGAGGATAAGCTTCAATTGACACAAAGTTTGTTGAACAGTTTAAAAAGCCGTTTGCAAGTTCTGGAAAGCTTTTGTAAGAGACGAGGCACAACAGTAAATAACAGTATCATCAGCATAAAAATGAAGTTGCTCATTTTGGACATTTTTGTCTAAATCATTTAAATAAATAGTGAATAAGCGAGGACCAAGTACAGGGCCTTGGGGCACACCATTAAAGACAGACAATTTAACAGACATAAGCCCATCAAATTGAGTGCACTGAGTTATATCAGACAGATAGTTAGCAAACCATGCCACTGCATGCTCTGAAAGACCTACACTCGACAATCTCTGCCTTAGTATAGCATGATCAACTGTATCAAAAGCCTTAGAGAGATCAATAAAAAGTGAGACACAGTGTTGTTTTTTGTCAAGGGCTTCAGTGATATAATTTAAAACCTTCATGGCTGTTGTAATTGTGCTATACTTCTTCCTGAAGCCCGATTGGTACATTGATAAAATAGAGTTAGTAATTAAAAACTCTTTTAGCTGTTCACTCACAAGGGTTTCAAGTATTTTCACCAGGGGTGACAGCTTTGAGATTGGCCTATAATTATTTAAAAGAGTTGGATCTCCCACTTTTAAAAGTGGTAGGAACAAATGCTGATTTCCAGATTTTCTGAATATCATTACATTCCAGGGTTAGATTGAACAGATATGTAAGTGGTTCAGCTATGAAATCAGCTGCCAGATTTAAAAAGCAGGGATCCAAAAGATCAGGACCTGCAGGCTTTCTCTGATCTAAGGATTTCAGGGCTTTATGTACCACCTGCACTGAGAATGGCAAAAAGCTAAAAGTTTGACCAGCTCTCACTGGTTCATCCACACAGGGTTGTAAAGAGACAGAGGACACTGGTTCATCCACACAGGGTTGTACAGAGACAGAGGACACTGAATCAAACAGCCTACCAGATGATACAAAGTGCTCATTTGAAACAATTCAGCATTTCAGTTTTGTCATATACAGCAAGAGAGTCCTTCAAAACACATGACGGTAATTCAGTAACATTACTGTTACCAGACATAGACTTAATAGCTTTCCAAAACGTTCTAGGGTCATTCAGGTTATCAGTGGTAACAGACATAAAATATTCAGACTTGGCCTTCCTGAGAAGAAAATAACACTTGTTTCGTAATTGCCTAAAAATATGCCAATCAGCATCAGAACATGATTTCCTTGCTTTAGCCCAGGCTAGATTACGGTCGTGAATAATACAAGACAGCTCAGAAGAAAACCATGGATTATCCCGCCCTTTAACCCTGAACCTGCGGAATGGGGCATGTTTGTTTACTATTTGGGGAAAAAACATAATGAAAGCATATCCAGGCAGTTTCCACATCAGGGATAAGCTCCATCTTGCTCCAGTCAAAATGAAACAAATCATGAAAGAAAGCCTGCTCATTAAAACACTTCAAATTTCTCTTACGAATAAAACGTGGGTTTGTCTAAGGAACCTTAGTATTTCTAACAGCAACAACAGCACAATGGTCACTTAAATCATTACAAAAAACACCAACCGCAGAATATTTATGTGGAACATTTGTTAATAACAAATCAATCAGGGTAGATTTATCTGGGCATTTAAGATTTGGGCGAGTGGGTGAGTTAATCAACTGGGTAAAATTCATAGAATTACAAAACATTTTTAAATCATCAGACACCGGCTTTAACCAACAACAGTTGAGATCACCAATCAAAATCATTTCACTGTAAAGAAGTTTAGACATAAGGTGCGACAAAGAAGAAAATGCTATTTTCTACATTGTTGAATAATAGTGAAGACATCAAAACTATGAAATAACTGAAATGGAATCATGTAGTAACCAAAAAAGTGTGAAACATATCATATATTTCAGATTATTCAAATAGCCACCCTTTGCCTTGATGACAGCTTTGCACACTCGTGGCATTCTCTTAACCAACTTCACCTGGAATGCTTTTCCAACAGTCTTGAAGGAGTTCACACATATGCTGAGCACTTGTTGGCTGTTTTTCCTTTACTCTGCGGTCCTACTCATCTCAAAACATCTCAATTTGGTTGAGGTCGGGGGATTGAGGAGGCCAGGTTATCTAATGCAGCACTCCGTCACTCTCCTTCTTGGTAAAATAGCCCTTACACCGCCTGGAGGTGTGTTGGGTCATTGTCCTGTTGAAAAACAAATGAATTATCCTGAGTGGCGCAGTGGTCTAAGGCAAGCTGTGCAGTTAGAGATCCTGGTTGGAGTCCAGGCTCTGTCGCAGCCGGCTGCGACCGGGAGACCCATGGGGCGGCACACAATTGGCCCAGCGTCGTCCGGGTTAGGGGAGGGTTTGGCCGGCAGGGATGTTCTTGTCCCATCGAGCTCTAGCGACTCCTGTGGCGAGCAGGGCGCAATGCACACTGACAGGGTTGCTAGGTGTATGGTGCTTCCTCCGACCCATTGGTGCGCCTGGCTTCCGGGTTAAGCAGGCATTGTGTCAAGAAGCAGTGCGGCTTGGCTGGGTCGTGTTTTGGAGGACGCACGGCTCTCGACCTTCGCCTCTCCCGAGTCCATACGGGAGTTGCAGCGATGAGACAAGACTGTAACTACCAATTGAATACCACGAAAAATGTGTAAAAGTAACAAACAATAGTTTTTATTTTTTTATAATAATTTATTAAAACAAATGATAGTCCCACTAAACCCAAACCAGATGGGATGACGTATAGCTGCAGAATGCTGTTGTAGCCATGCTGGTTAAGTGTGAATTCAAAATAAATCACAGACAGTGTCAACAGCAAGAATCTAAAATATATTTGGATTTGTTTAACACTTTTTTGGTTACTACATGATTCCATATGTGTTATTTCATCGTTTTGATGTCTTCACTATTTTTCTTCAATGTAGAAAATAGTAAAAATAAAGAAAAACCCTTGAATGAGTAGGTTTTCTAAAACTTTTGATCGGTAGTGTAGAGCCTTCAGGGCTTTTTTCCCGTGTCTGAATTTGGTCAATATGTCCTCCAAAAGACTTTATAGCCCACTGTGGCAAAGACTATACTTTCAGGAGTTAAACAACACAATAAAAAAATCACCTTGTTTGTCTCATTCTTCCAATCTAGCTAGTGACTTTATAAAACACAATATTTGGTATTTGTATTTTATATTATACCAACGATATAGGAAAGCATCTGGTGGCAAAATAGCCAAAAACATAAAATGATTAATTAATTCAAGGTTTACAAATATGCCCAATCAATAGAATATTATGTCAGAAAACAATAGTCTAAAACCAATGTCTCTACCAAATATGGTTGAAAAGTTACCGATGATTTACTCTTGAGATATTTAACCTAACAACACCAAATATGTGACACATACAACCAAGTGCGGTGCAGTCTAAACTCGTAATGGTCACAGCAAATGATCGTTATTATTTCATCAACACTGTCAAGTACAAGTATATAAATGTTATAATACTGTAGAGAACAAGCTAATGATTAATTCTATGTAATTTCTAATGACATCAGGCAAAGAAAACAACGTTTGGACATGAATTTCGTAGCTCCCTCTTGAATTGACCCTTTTTCTCTCTACATTGTATAGCAAGTAAGTGAATATATAAAAATAATATATATGTCATTCATCAGACGCTTTTATCCAAAGCGACATACAATAAAACCTGATGTCTTTTATGTATGGGTGGTGACGGGAATCGAACCCACTACCCTGGCGTTGCAAGCGTCATGCTCTATCATGGTCATGGGTGTACCTCAGCCACGCTCAAGGTCCTATGCGATATCTTAACTGCCATCGATAAGAAACAATACTGTGCAGCCGTATTCATTGACCTGGCCAAGACTTTCGACTCTGTCAATCACCACATCCTTATCGACAGACTCAACAGCCTTGGTTTCTCAAATGATTGCCTCGCCTGGTTCATCAACTACTTCTCCGATAGAGTTCAGTGTGTAAAATCGACTTCCTGTAGTCCGGGCCTCTGGCAGTCTCTAGGGGGGTGCCACAGGGTTCAATTCTTGGGCCGACTCTCTTATCTGTATTCATCAATGATGTCGCTCTAGCTGCGGTGAGTCTCTGATCCACCTCTACGCAGATGACACCATTCTGTATACTTCTGGCCCTTCTTTGGACACTGTGTTAACTACCCTCCAGACGAGTTTCAATGCCATACAACTCTCCTTCCGTGGCCTCCAACTGCTCTTAAATACAAGTAAAACTAAATGCATGCTCTTCAACCGATCGCTGCCTGCACCTGCCCGCCCGTCCAGCATCACTACTCTGGACGTTTCTGACTTAGAATATGTGGACAACTACAAATACCTAGGTGTCTGGTTAGACTGTAAACTCTCTTTCTAGACTCACATCAAACATCTCCAATCCAAAGTTAAATCTAGAATTGGCTTCCTATTTCGCAACAAAGCATCCTTCACTCATGCTGCCAAACGTACCCTCGTAAAACTGACCATCCTACCGATCCTCGACTTCGGCGATGTCATTTACAAAATAGCCTCCAACACCCTACTCAACAAATTGGATGCAGTCTATCACAGTGCCATCCATTTTGTCACCAAAGCCCCATATACTACCCACCACTGCGACCTGTACGCTCTCGTTGGCTGGCCCTCACTTCAAACTCGTAGACAAACCCACTGGCTCCAGGTCATCTACAAGACCCTGCTAGGTAAAGTCCCGCCTTATCTCAGCTCGCTGGTCACCATAGCAGCACTCACCCGTAGCACGCGCTCCAGCAGGTATATCTCACTGGTAATCCCCAAAGCCAATTCCTCCTTTGGCCGCCTCTCCTTCCAGTTCTCTGCTGCCAATGACTGGAACGAACTACAAAAATCTCTGAAACTGGAGACACTTATCTCGCTCACTAGCTTTAAGCACCAGCTGTCAGAGCAGCTCACAGATCACTGCACCTGTACATAGCCCACTACTGTATTTATTTTATTTATCTTGCTCCTTTGCACCCCAGTATTTCTACTTTGCACATTCATCTACTGCACATTCATCTACTGCAAATCTACCATTCCAGTGTTTTTAATTGCTATATTGTATTTACTTTGCCACCATGGCCTATTTATTGCCCTTCTACCTCCCTTATCTCACCTAATTTGCTCACATTGTATATAGACTTGTTTTTCTACTGTATTATTGACTATGTTTGTTTACTCCATGTGTAACTCTGTGTTGTTGTATGTGTTGAACTGCTTTGCTTTATCTTGGCCAGGTCGCAGTTGTAAATGAGAACTTGTTCTCAACTTGCCTACTTGCTAAATAAAGGTGAAATAAAAAAATACAAAATATCAACTGAGCTACGAAGGAGCACGTCCACGTCACTAGAATGATGACAAACAATTTTAACGGATTCTAAAGGGAATCATAGAATTCCAAACTCATTTCTATGGCAACACAGTTGTCAATTTTGTAAACAATCATTTTCGAACGTGTGTTGCCAAGAGACATCTAACCGACGTTCTATGGAACGTTTTCTGTGCGAAAACAACTTCAGTTTGCTGCTGACAACAAACTTGTTTGATTTTTGACACCTGAGATAGAACAATCGACTGGAAAATGCCTGGGTGCTTTTCAAGACTGGCGGAGAGAGTGCGTGGACGTCGGCGGCCTACTGCGTCGACAGGTTGTTCAAATTCATTTGTGGCTTGTTTTTCTTGTCTTTTTCTGTTTTGCAGGGTTCGTGATTGTCGACAGGTGGACAGCGACTTCGAAGAGGGTATGTGGAGTTTAAAACTCTTATTTTACTACATTTAACAATGTCATTATAATTTGCGAAATGTTGTGTATTTCTATAATTCAGACTTGGAAAAAATGCTTGTGCTAGAGATGTTGTAGCTAGCTAGCTTGCTAGCTAACATTAACTTTAGTAACTGTTGCTAAGCGATCGACTTTTGCTTCCTAGCTAGCTAGTATTAGCAATCTTGCTACGTTTTATGTCCTAACAATTTTTTATTTTATATTCCAATGTTCCTCATTTTAGAAACAACTGTCCTGGATGAGGTCCAGTTGAATGTGCCATTGGATGATGTGCTAGATGTTCCACAGCTGCCAGTCCTCCTTGATGTCCAGAATGCTGCTATCATCCTTGAGGATGTGCCAGATGTGCAGACTATCCTTGAGGTACAATTTTCTGAAAGTTTGGGGTTTTATGTTTGAAAAATATCCCAGATATTCAAGTTGTGTCTCTTTGACATGAAACAAATATCTGGTCTGCTTTCTGCTTTAGGAGGCCACTGGCAATTGGCAGTTGATTCCGATTAGGTTCAGCCCCCTGTACTGTGGGCCTGTTGTGATCAGGGTAAGAGACCCCCCACACGCAGTCACATGACGGTTACTATGTTTACAGTTTCCAACATTAATTTATTGTAATGTGCAGAACAATGCCAGTCCGGTGGTTAAAGCTTGGAGAACTTTCCAGTTCATCAGCCCCATCATCACCTACATGCGTGGGGGATCCCAGGTATGTGTCTTTGTAACTTCCTAATCTACATTGTCAGTCATTTGATCTTGATGGAAATGTGTCACATCGATTGCTGAAGTGCTTTTGTTGTTTGTTGTTTATCTCAACAGCAGGTGGTGGTGAGGATGCACCACGTGAGTAGGGTGAGAGGCCTGGAGACTCAACTGGTGTGGGCCATCTCCAAGGAGACAGCCAGGCTTAGTCCAGAGGGCATCCCCTACTGTGCCACCAAAGTGCAGTCCATCACTTGGATCCAGGTAAGATGTAAATACTACTGAAATAGTATTAGATTAGGCTTTTCTTCATTTATTCCATTTGGCCTTAACATGTATTCTCTCTCTGTCAGCATGTGGCTGGCAGGGTGACCCACTATGCGTCTCACCTCCGCCACGAGACGTCTGTGGACGTGACGCTTGGCTGCTACCAGGTAAATAAACAATTTTCTATGTATATAGACTAGACATTACTGGGCATTTTTGCATTAGATTTGGTGTGTTTTCTAATAATGTGTGTGTGGTAAACAGGTGTGTTGTGTGTGTTTTGAGCAGCAGACTAATGTCTCAGTGGTGTACGCCATTCTCCACATGGGGCTGGACGGGCTTCTCTCCTCTTCAGCGTGGTCGGAGGCTGCCTCCTTCTCTACGCCCAACACTCAGCAGTTCACTGACCCAGAGCCTGAGGGCCAAAACTGCTATGAGGTCAGACGTTACACACACATACTATTGACTAGGACCATTAAGATCCTTCCATTGACCGATTGTTTGTTATGTCATTGCATTGGTCACTGATTTTGCATGCTTGTTTTGTTGTCGTAGGGTTGGGAGGAGGACATGCTGCCTGAGGAGAGGGAGGTTCCTCTGCTAAAGTGAGTTCCTCTAAATGTCTGTGTAGTCTGGGCTTGTCAGATGCTGAAGGATAGTGGTCATAATGCTGTTATCCCCCATTGACTCTAATGGTTGACATGCTCCAATCCCTCCCTTTCACAGCCTCTACCTTACCACCAAGAGAGTGGAGGACATCGCCCTGAGGCTCGTCTCCCTGCGCCAGGCCTTCACTGTGAGTGGACACACTTTTATTTTTCTCTCTGTGACTTCTTGTTCTGTCTCCTAGAGGAAGATGCCTCACCCTAACTCTTCCCTCTCCCCTAGACCCTGCTTGGTTCCACCCTGAGCAGGAACCATCTGTTTGTGGCGGGAAAGGTCCTCCTGGGCGCACTGGTTCAGGCCAACCACATGGTAACTCACTAACTGATTCTCTTTCAAGGGAAAGAGAGCGTCCCTGAGGTGAAATGTGTTCTGTTCACTAAGATGCTCTTTTCTTTGTCATAGGACGAGGCCAAGTTCATCCGTACTTATACCGACTTTGTGGACTACCTGAGTGACCCCTCCAAGCGGAATGACATTGAGAGGGAGCTGGCTGAGGCAAAGGTGAGTTCATTAACTCTTTCAAGTCTCACTGAGTTCTTCCACATGCATGTCTTTTATACATCACAGTAGCTGATCTATATGAAATCATTCCTATTTTCTCCAAACGTGTTTTCTTGTCCTAGATCCATCATGTGAACATGATAGATGTCCTCTTTGAGCTGGTGCTGTTTGGGATGATGACAGCTCAGAAGTCCCTGATGGTGGTAAGTAGCATCTCACTGGTACATGTTTTGATATCTCTCTATTAGCAGTTTCACTTAAATTCCTCTTCTCTTCTATTCTCTCCTCTTTTCTCCTCCTTTGTTTCCTTTAGCACGCCGGTGGGTTTGTGGAGCGTCTGTACGCTCTCCTGTACTCCTTCCTGCCCACTGCTGCCAACATGGAGCCAGAGGCTGACAGATACCTGATGCTGCTCAATGTAAGAGTCAAGAGGTTACTTCCTGTTTACTTCCATATTCTTAGTGTACTTCCTTTTTACTTCCTTATTCATGGTTAACCAGGTTCCAATGTCATTTTAGGGGGAGTATTTCTAATTGTCTCTCTCCTCTTGATAAGCTAGTAACTCAGAGCCATTTTCTATGTGTTGTGTGGTGTTCTCTTCAGGGCGGGCTGATGGCTCTGCTAGATGACATGTTTGGCCAGCAGCTGGCCTGGTACTTTAACCCAGAGTCTCTGGTCACGGAGCTCTCCAGCCTCCTGGAGTACCACTTGGAGAACATCATGGCCAGCATGTAGTCCTACTGCAGGGACCATACTCATTCCTCCTTCTATCTCTCTTTTGAAGGAATTGAGGACTTGAAGTGCTTTGTTGAACCCTGATTAGTTAACACCCATTCATTTAATGTATTCTCTTGTTTTCTCTCCCCACAGGATTCTTGTGACACTTTGCCACCCAAGAGGGATCTAGACACCAATGCACTACATTACTTTGCACTGAATTTGAAATTTGTAAATAAAATAAGTTGTAGTTCAATTTTTTTTTGTTTCTGTCTTTTCATCTATTTCATTTTATGACCATTTCCTCTTCCTAGAGGTATAATGCTAATATTAGATTATTACACGAACAATGATGCTTTATTATCTGCATATGGAAATAAAAAAACAATGTTTAGTTGATTTACAGATACTACAGGCCCACACTTTATATGGTTTTGTACTGTGGTTTGTGATACTGTACTATTTAAAAACATGTAGGACTACATACACTTGAGTGCACAAAGCATTAGGAATGTCTTCCTAATATTGAGTTGCACACCCTTTTCCCCTCAGAACAGCCTCAATTTGACGGGGCACGGACTCTACAAGCTGCCCTAAGCGTTCCACAAGGATGCTGGCCCATGTTGTGTCAAGTTGGCTGGACGTCCTTTGGGTGGTGGATCATTCTTGATACACATGGGAAACTGTTGAGCATGAAAAAAACAGCATTGTTGCAGTTCTTGACACACTTAACCCGGTGCGCCTGACACCTACTACCATACCCCGTTCAAAGGAAGTTAAATCTTTTGTCTTGCCGAATCACCCTCTGAATGACACACACAATCCAAGTCTCAATTCTCTCAAGGTTTTAAAATCTTTCTTTAACTCCCCTTCATCTACACTGATTGAAGTGGATTCAACAAGTGACATCAATAAGGGGTCATAGCTTTCACTTGGTCAGTCTGTCATGGAAAGAGCAGGTGTCCTCAATGTTTTGTATTATCAGTGTGTGTAGTAACCTGGTACAGTATAAAGTATACCACTAGAGGGGGTAATTGCTTCAGTCTTGAATGTTACTTCTCACTATCCCTACTCTACATTAACAGTCGGCCATTGTAGACTCCGGTAACTTGGGTATCTTAGTTTTTTATATTTGCCATTAATGTCTGAACCATTTACCATCTTTCCCACTGAAACCAGTAATGTTAGC
>NW_027256225.1:0-23702 GCF_045679555.1 Salvelinus alpinus
CTAAACTGAGAGAATATTACTAAACTGAGAGAGTGTTACTAGACTGAGAGAGTATTACTCAACTGAGAGAGTATTACTCAACTGAGCGTAGTATTACTAAACTGAGAGAATATTACTAAACTGAGAGAGTATTACTAAACTGAGAGAGTATTACTAAACTGGAGAGAGTATTACTAAACTGAGAGAATATTACTAAACTGAGAGAGCTGAAGGAATATTACTAAACTGAGAGAATATTACTAAACTGAGAGAGTATTACTAAACTGAGAGAGTATTACTAAACTGAGAGAGTATTACTAAACTGAGAGAGTATTACTAAACTGAGAGAGTATTACTAAACTGAGAGAGTATTACTAAACTGAGAGAGTATTACTAAACTGAGAGAGTATTACTAAACTGAGAGAGTATTACTAAACTGAGAGAGTATTACTAAACTGAGAGAATATTACTAAACTGAGAGAATATTACTAAACTGAGAGAGTATTACTAAACTGAGAGAGCTGAGAGAATATTACTAAACTGAGAGAATATTACTAAACTGAGAGAGTATTACTAAACTGAGAGAGTATTACTAAACTGAGAGAGTATTACTAAACTGAGAGAGTATTACTAAACTGAGAGAGTATTACTAAACTGAGAGAGTATTACTAAACTGAGAGAGTATTACTAAACTGAGAGAATATTACTAAACTGAGAGAGTATTACTAAACTGAGAGAGTATTACTAAACTGAGAGAATATTACTAAACTGAGAGAATATTACTAAACTGAGAGAGTATTACTAAACTGAGAGAATATTACTAAACTGAGAGAATATTACTAAACTGAGAGAGTATTACTAAACTGAGAGAGTGTTACTAAACTGAGAGAGTATTACTCAACTGAGAGAATATTACTAAACTGAGAGAATATTACTAAACTGAGAGAGTATTACTAAACTGAGAGAGTATTACTAAACTGAGAGAGTATTACTAAACTGAGAGAGTATTACTAAACTGAGAGAGTATTACTAAACTGAGAGAGTATTACTAAACTGAGAGAGTATTACTAAACTGAGAGAGTATTACTAAACTGAGAGAGTATTACTAAACTGAGAGAGTATTACTAAACTGAGAGAGTATTACTAAACTGAGAGAATATTACTAAACTGAGAGAATATTACTAAACTGAGAGAGTATTACTAAACTGAGAGAGTATTACTAAACTGAGAGAGTATTACTAAACTGAGAGAGTATTACTAAACTGAGAGAGTATTACTAAACTGAGAGAGTATTACTAAACTGAGAGAATATTACTAAACTGAGAGAGTATTACTAAACTGAGAGAGTATTACTAAACTGAGAGAATATTACTAAACTGAGAGAGTATTACTAAACTGAGAGAATATTACTAAACTGAGAGAGTATTACTAAACTGAGAGAGTATTACTAAACTGAGAGAGTATTACTAAACTGAGAGAGTATTACTAAACTGAGAGAGTATTACTAAACTGAGAGAAGTATTACTAAACTGAGAGAGTATTACTAAACTGAGAGAGTATTACTAAACTGAGAGAGTATTACTAAACTGAGAGAGTATTACTAAACTGAGAGAGTATTACTAAACTGAGAGAGTATTACTAAACTGAGAGAGTATTACTAAACTGAGAGAGTATTACTAAACTGAGAGAGTATTACTAAACTGAGAGAGTATTACTAAACTGAGAGAGTATTACTAAACTGAGAGAGTATTACTAAACTGAGAGAGTATTACTAAACTGAGAGAATATTACTAAACTGAGAGAATATTACTAAACTGAGAGAGTATTACTAAACTGAGAGAGTATTACTAAACTGAGAGAGTATTACTAAACTGAGAGAGTATTACTAAACTGAGAGAGTATTACTAAACTGAGAGAGTATTACTAAACTGAGAGAGTATTACTAAACTGAGAGAGTATTACTAAACTGAGAGAGTATTACTAAACTGAGAGAATATTACTAAACTGAGAGAATATTACTAAACTGAGAGAGTATTACTAAACTGAGAGAGTATTACTAAACTGAGAGAGTATTACTAAACTGAGAGAGTATTACTAAACTGAGAGAATATTACTAAACTGAGAGAGTATTACTAAACTGAGAGAGTATTACTAAACTGAGAGAGTATTACTAAACTGAGAGAGTATTACTAAACTGAGAGAGTATTACTAAACTGAGAGAAGTATTACTAAACTGAGAGAATATTACTAAACTGAGAGAGTATTACTAAACTGAGAGAGTATTACTAAACTGAGAGAGTATTACTAAACTGAGAGAGTATTACTAAACTGAGAGAGTATTACTAAACTGAGAGAGTATTACTAAACTGAGAGAGTATTACTAAACTGAGAGAGTATTACTAAACTGAGAGAGTATTACTAAACTGAGAGAGTATTACTAAACTGAGAGAATATTACTAAACTGAGAGAATATTACTAAACTGAGAGAGTATTACTAAACTGAGAGAGTATTACTAAACTGAGAGAGTATTACTAAACTGAGAGAATATTACTAAACTGAGAGAGTATTACTAAACTGAGAGAGTATTACTAAACTGAGAGAGTATTACTAAACTGAGAGAATATTACTAAACTGAGAGAGTATTACTAAACTGAGAGAATATTACTAAACTGAGAGAATCTTACTAAACTGAGAGAGTATTACTAAACTGAGAGACTATTACTAAACTGAGAGATTATTACTAAACTGAGAGAATATTACTAAACTGAGAGAGTATTACTAAACTGAGAGAGTATTACTAAACTGAGAGAGTATTACTAAACTGAGAGAATATTACTAAACTGAGAGAGTATTACTAAACTGAGAGAGTATTACTAAACTGAGAGAGTATTACTAAACTGAGAGAGTATTACTAAACTGAGAGAGTATTACTAAACTGAGAGAGTATTACTAAACTGAGAGAGTATTACTAAACTGAGAGAGTATTACTAAACTGAGAGAGTATTACTAAACTGAGAGAGTATTACTAAACTGAGAGAGTATTACTAAACTGAGAGAGTATTACTAAACTGAGAGAATATTACTAAACTGAGAGAGTATTACTAAACTGAGAGAGTATTACTAAACTGAGAGAGTATTACTAAACTGAGAGAGTATTACTAAACTGAGAGAGTATTACTAAACTGAGAGAGTATTACTAAACTGAGAGAGTATTACTAAACTGAGAGAGTATTACTAAACTGAGAGAGTATTACTAAACTGAGAGAATATTACTAAACTGAGAGAATATTACTAAACTGAGAGAGTATTACTAAACTGAGAGAAGTATTACTAAACTGAGAGAATATTACTAAACTGAGAGAGTATTACTAAACTGAGAGAGTATTACTAAACTGAGAGAGTATTACTAAACTGAGAGAGTATTACTAAACTGAGAGAATATTACTAAACTGAGAGAGTATTACTAAACTGAGAGAGTATTACTAAACTGAGAGAGTATTACTAAACTGAGAGAATATTACTAAACTGAGAGAGTATTACTAAACTGAGAGAATATTACTAAACTGAGAGAATATTACTAAACTGAGAGAGTATTACTAAACTGAGAGAGTATTACTAAACTGAGAGAGTATTACTAAACTGAGAGAGTATTACTAAACTGAGAGAGTATTACTAAACTGAGAGAGTATTACTAAACTGAGAGAGTATTACTAAACTGAGAGAATATTACTAAACTGAGAGAGTATTACTAAACTGAGAGAATATTACTAAACTGAGAGAGTATTACTAAACTGAGAGAGTATTACTAAACTGAGAGAGTATTACTAAACTGAGAGAATATTACTAAACTGAGAGAGTATTACTAAACTGAGAGAGTATTACTAAACTGAGAGAGTATTACTAAACTGAGAGAGTATTACTAAACTGAGAGAGTATTACTAAACTGAGAGAATATTACTAAACTGAGAGAATATTACTAAACTGAGAGAGTATTACTAAACTGAGAGAGCTGAAGGAATATTACTAAACTGAGAGAATATTACTAAACTGAGAGAGTATTACTAAACTGAGAGAGTATTACTAAACTGAGAGAGTATTACTAAACTGAGAGAATATTACTAAACTGAGAGAGTATTACTAAACTGAGAGAGTGTTACTAAACTGAGAGAATATTACTCAACTGAGAGAGTATTACTAAACTGAGAGAGTATTACTAAACTGAGAGAGTATTACTAAACTGAGAGAGTATTACTAAACTGAGAGAGTATTACTAAACTGAGAGAGTATTACTAAACTGAGAGAGTATTACTAAACTGAGAGAGTATTACTAAACTGAGAGAATATTACTAAACTGAGAGAATATTACTAAACTGAGCTGAGAGTATTACTAAACTGAGAGAGTATTACTAAACTGAGAGAGAATATTACTAAACTGAGAGAAGTATTACTAAACTGAGAGAGTATTACTAAACTGAGAGAATATTACTAAACTGAGAGATTATTACTAAACTGAGAGAGTATTACTAAACTGAGAGAGTATTACTAAACTGAGAGAGCTGAAGGAATATTACTAAACTGAGAGAATATTACTAAACTGAGAGAGTATTACTAAACTGAGAGACTATTACTAAACTGAGAGATTATTACTAAACTGAGAGAATATTACTAAACTGAGAGAGTATTACTAAACTGAGAGAGCTGAAGGAATATTACTAAACTGAGAGAATATTACTAAACTGAGAGAGTATTACTAAACTGAGAGACTATTACTAAACTGAGAGATTATTACTAAACTGAGAGAATATTACTAAACTGAGAGAGTATTACTAAACTGAGAGAGAGACTGAGAGAATATTACTAAACTGAGAGAATATTACTAAACTGAGAGAGTATTACTAAACTGAGAGAGTATTACTAAACTGAGAGAGTATTACTAAACTGAGAGAGTATTACTAAACTGAGAGAGTATTACTAAACTGAGAGAGTATTACTCAACTGAGAGAGTATTACTAAACTGAGAGAGTATTACTAAACTGAGAGAGTATTACTAAACTGAGAGAGTATTACTAAACTGAGAGAGTATTACTAAACTGAGAGAGTATTACTCAACTGAGAGAGTATTACTAAACTGAGCGAATATTACTAAACTGAGAGAATATTACTAAACTGAGAGAGTGTTACTAGGCTGAGAGATTATTACTCAACTGAGAGATTATTACTCAACTGAGAGAGTATTACTAAACTGAGAGAGTTTTACTAAACTGAGAGAGTATTACTAAACTGAGAGAGTATTACTAAACTGAGAGAGTATTACTCAACTGAGCGAATATTACTAAACTGAGAGAATATTACTAAACTGAGAGAATATTACTAAACTGAGAGAGTATTACTAAACTGAGAGACCTGAGAGATTATTACTAAACTGAGAGAATATTACTAAACTGAGAGAATATTACTAAACTGAGAGAGTAGTAGTAAACTGAGAGAGTATTACTAAACTGAGAGAGTGTTACTAGACTGAGAGAGTATTACTAGACTGAGAGAGTATTACTTAACTGAGAGAGTATTACTAAACTGAGCGAATATTGCTAAACTGAGAGAATATTACTAAACTGAGAGAGTATTACTAAACTGAGAGAGTATTACTAAACTGAGAGAATATTACTAAACTGAGAGAGTATTACTAAACTGAGAGAATATTACTAAACTGAGAGAATATTACTAAACTGAGAGAGTATTACTAAACTGAGAGACCTGAGAGATTATTACTAAACTGAGAGAATATTACTAAACTGAGAGGATATTACTAAACTGAGAGAATATTACTAAACTGAGAGAGTATTACTAAACTGAGAGACCTGAGAGAGTATTACTAAACTGAGAGAATATTACTAAACTGAGAGAGTATTACTAAACTGAGGGAATATTACTAAACTGACAGAGCTGAAGGAATATTACTAAACTGAGAGAATATTACTAAACTGAGAAAATATTACTAAACTGAGAGAGTATTACTAAACTGAGAGAATATTACTAAACTGAGAGAGTATTACTAAACTGAGAGAATATTACTAAACTGAGAGAGTATTACTAAACTGAGAGAGTATTACTCAACTGAGAGAGTATTACTAAACTGAGAGAGTATTACTAAACTGAGAGAGTATTACTAAACTGAGAGAGTATTACTCAACCGAGAGAGTATTACTAAACTGATAGAGTATTACTAAACTGAGAAAATATTACTAAACTGAGAGAGTATTACTAAACTGAGAGAGTATTACTAACCCGAGAGAGTATTACTAAACTGAGAGAGTATTACTCAACTGAGAGAGTATTACTAAACTGAGAGAGTATTACAAGACTGAGAGAGTATTACTAAACTGAGAGAGTTTTACTAAACTGAGAGAGTATTACTAACCCGAGAGAGTATTACTAAACTGAGAGAATATTACTAAACTGAGAGAATATTACTAAACTGAGAGAATATTACTAAACTGAGAGAGTATTACTAAACTGAGAGAGTATTACTAAACTGAGAGAGTATTACTAAACTGAGAGAGTATTACTAGACTGAGAGAGTATTACTTAACTGAGAGAGTATTACTAAACTGAGCGAATATTGCTAAACTGAGAGAATATTACTAAACTGAGAGAGTATTACTAAACTGAGAGAGCTGAAGGAATATTACTAAACTGAGAGAATATTACTCAACTGAGAGAATATTACTAAACTGAGAGAGTATTACTAAACTGAGAGAATATTACTAAACTGAGAGAGTATTACTAAACTGAGAGAATATTACTAAACTGAGAGAGCTGAAGGAATATTTCTAAACTGAGAGAATATTACTAAACTGAGAGAGTATTACTAAACTGAGAGACTATTACTAAACTGAGAGAGTGTTACTAGGCTGAGAGATTATTACTCAACTGAGAGATTATTACTCAACTGAGAGAGTATTACTAAACTGAGAGAGTTTTACTAAACTGAGAGAGTTTTACTAAACTGAGAGAGTATTACTAAACTGAGAGAGTATTACTAAACTGAGAGAGTATTACTCAACTGAGAGAGTATTACTAAACTGAGCGAATATTACTAAACTGAGAGAATATTACTAAACTGAGAGAGTGTTACTAGGCTGAGAGATTATTACTCAACTGAGAGATTATTACTCAACTGAGAGAGTATTACTAAACTGAGAGAGTTTTACTAAACTGAGAGAGTATTACTAAACTGAGAGAGTATTACTAAACTGAGAGAGTATTACTCAACTGAGCGAATATTACTAAACTGAGAGAATATTACTAAACTGAGAGAATATTACTAAACTGAGAGAGTATTACTAAACTGAGAGACCTGAGAGATTATTACTAAACTGAGAGAATATTACTAAACTGAGAGAATATTACTAAACTGAGAGAGTAGTAGTAAACTGAGAGAGTATTACTAAACTGAGAGAGTGTTACTAGACTGAGAGAGTATTACTAGACTGAGAGAGTATTACTTAACTGAGAGAGTATTACTAAACTGAGCGAATATTGCTAAACTGAGAGAATATTACTAAACTGAGAGAGTATTACTAAACTGAGAGAGTATTACTAAACTGAGAGAATATTACTAAACTGAGAGAGTATTACTAAACTGAGAGAATATTACTAAACTGAGAGAATATTACTAAACTGAGAGAGTATTGCTAAACTGAGAGAGTGTTACTAGACTGAGAGAGTATTACTCAACTGAGAGAATATTACTAAACTGAGAAAATATTACTAAACTGAGAGAGTATTACTAAACTGAGAGAGTATTACTAAACTGAGAGAGTATTACTAAACTGAGAGAATATTACTCAACTGAGAGAGTATTACTAAACTGAGAGAGTATTACTAAACTGAGAGAGTATTACTAAACTGAGAGAGTATTACTAAACTGAGAGAGTATTACTAAACTGAGAGAGTATTACTAAACTGAGAGAATATTACTAAACTGAGAGAATATTACTAAACTGAGAGAATATTACTAAACTGAGAGAGTATTACTAAACTGAGAGAGTATTACTAAACTGAGAGAGTATTACTAAACTGAGAGAGTATTACTAAACTGAGAGAATATTACTAAACTGAGAGAGTATTACTAAACTGAGAGAATATTACTAAACTGAGAGAATATTACTAAACTGAGAGAGTATTACTAAACTGAGAGAGCTGAAGGAATATTACTAAACTGAGAGAATATTACTCAACTGAGAGAATATTACTAAACTGAGAGAGTATTACTAAACTGAGAGAATATTACTAAACTGAGAGAGTATTACTAAACTGAGAGAATATTACTAAACTGAGAGAGCTGAAGGAATATTACTAAACTGAGAGAGTATTACTAAACTGAGAGAATATTACTAAACTGAGAGAGTATTACTAAACTGAGAGAGTGTTACTAGACTGAGAGATTATTACTCAACTGAGAGAATATTACTAAACTGAGAGAGTATTACTAAACTGAGAGAGTATTACTAAACTGAGAGAGTATTACTAAACTGAGAGAGTATTACTAAACTGAGAGAGTATTACTAAACTGAGAGAGTATTACTCAACTGAGAGAGTATTACTAAACTGAGCGAATATTACTAAACTGAGAGAATATTACTAAACTGAGAGAGTGTTACTAGACTGAGAGATTATTACTCAACTGAGAGATTATTACTCAACTGAGAGAGTATTACTAAACTGAGAGAGTTTTACTAAACTGAGAGAGTTTTACTAAACTGAGAGAGTATTACTCAACTGAGAGAGTATTACTCAACTGAGCGAATATTACTAAACTGAGAGAATATTACTAAACTGAGAGAATATTACTAAACTGAGAGAGTATTACTAAACTGAGAGACCTGAGAGATTATTACTAAACTGAGAGAATATTACTAAACTGAGAGAATATTACTAAACTGAGAGAGTATTACTAAACTGAGAGAGTATTACTAAACTGAGAGAGTATTACTAAACTGAGAGAGTATTACTAAACTGAGAGAGTATTACTTAACTGAGAGAGTATTACTAAACTGAGCGAATATTACTAAACTGAGAGAATATTACTAAACTGAGAGAGTATTACTAAACTGAGAGAGTATTACTAAACTGAGAGAATATTACTAAACTGAGAGAGTATTACTAAACTGAGAGAATATTACTAAACTGAGAGAATATTACTAAACTGAGAGAGTATTACTAACCCGAGAGAGTATTACTAAACTGAGAGAATATTACTAAACTGAGAGAATATTACTAAACTGAGAGAATATTACTAAACTGAGAGAGTATTACTAAACTGAGAGACCTGAGAGATTATTACTAAACTGAGAGAATATTACTAAACTGAGAGAATATTACTAAACTGAGAGAATATTACTAAACTGAGAGAGTATTACTAAACTGAGAGAGCTGAAGGAATATTACTAAACTGAGAGAATATTACTAAACTGAGAGAATATTACTAAACTGAGAGAGTATTACTAAACTGAGAGAATATTACTAAACTGAGAGAGTATTACTAAACTGAGAGAATATTACTAAACTGAGAGAGCTGAAGGAATATTACTAAACTGAGAGAATATTACTAAACTGAGAGAGTATTACTAAACTGAGAGACTATTACTAAACTGAGAGAGTGTTACTAGACTGAGAGATTATTACTCAACTGAGAGAGTATTACTAAACTGAGAGAGTTTTACTAAACTGAGAGAGTATTACTAAACTGAGAGAGTATTACTAAACTGAGAGAGTATTACTAAACTGAGAGAGTATTACTAAACTGAGAGAGTATTACTCAACTGAGAGAGTATTACTAAACTGAGCGAATATTACTAAACTGAGAGAATATTACTAAACTGAGAGAGTGTTACTAGGCTGAGAGATTATTACTCAACTGAGAGATTATTACTCAACTGAGAGAGTATTACTAAACTGAGAGAGTTTTACTAAACTGAGAGAGTATTACTAAACTGAGAGAGTATTACTAAACTGAGAGAGTATTACTCAACTGAGAGAATATTACTAAACTGAGAGAATATTACTAAACTGAGAGAATATTACTAAACTGAGAGAGTATTACTAAACTGAGAGACCTGAGAGATTATTACTAAACTGAGAGAATATTACTAAACTGAGAGAATATTACTAAACTGAGAGAGTATTACTAAACTGAGAGAGTATTACTAAACTGAGAGTATATTACTAAACTGAGAGAGTATTACTAAACTGAGAGAGTATTACTAAACTGAGAGAGATATTACTAAACTGAGAGAATATTACTAAACTGAGAGAGTATTACTAAACTGAGAGAGTATTACTAAACTGAGAGAATATTACTAAACTGAGAGAGTATTACTAAACTGAGAGAATATTACTAAACTGAGAGAAGTATTACTAAACTGAGAGAATATTACTAAACTGAGAGAGTATTACTAAACTGAGAGAGTATTACTAAACTGAGAGAATATTACTAAACTGAGAGAAGTATTACTAAACTGAGAGAGTATTACTAAACTGAGAGAGTATTACTAAACTGAGAGAGTATTACTAAACTGAGAGAGTATTACTAAACTGAGAGAGTATTACTAAACTGAGAGAGTATTACTAAACTGAGAGAATATTACTAAACTGAGAGAGTATTACTAAACTGAGAGAGTATTACTAAACTGAGAGAATATTACTAAACTGAGAGAGTATTACTAAACTGAGAGAGTATTACTAAACTGAGAGAATATTACTAAACTGAGAGAGTATTACTAAACTGAGAGAGTATTACTAAACTGAGAGAGTATTACTAAACTGAGAGAGTATTACTAAACTGAGAGAGTATTACTAAACTGAGAGAGTATTACTAAACTGAGAGAGTATTACTAAACTGAGAGAGTATTACTAAACTGAGAGAATATTACTAAACTGAGAGAGTATTACTAAACTGAGAGAGTATTACTAAACTGAGAGAGTATTACTAAACTGAGAGAGTATTACTAAACTGAGAGAGTATTACTAAACTGAGAGAGTATTACTAAACTGAGAGAGTATTACTAAACTGAGAGAATATTACTAAACTGAGAGAGATATTACTAAACTGAGAGAGTATTACTAAACTGAGAGAGTATTACTAAACTGAGAGAATATTACTAAACTGAGAGAGTATTACTAAACTGAGAGAGTATTACTAAACTGAGAGAGTATTACTAAACTGAGAGAGTATTACTAAACTGAGAGAATATTACTAAACTGAGAGAGCTGAAGGAATATTACTAAACTGAGAGAATATTACTAAACTGAGAGAGTATTACTAAACTGAGAGACTATTACTAAACTGAGAGAGTATTACTAAACTGAGAGAATATTACTAAACTGAGAGAGTATTACTAAACTGAGAGAGTATTACTAAACTGAGAGAGTATTACTAAACTGAGAGAGTATTACTAAACTGAGAGAGTATTACTAAACTGAGAGAGTATTACTAAACTGAGAGAGTATTACTCAACTGAGAGAGTATTACTAAACTGAGAGAATATTACTAAACTGAGAGAATATTACTAAACTGAGAGAGTATTACTAAACTGAGAGAGTATTACTAAACTGAGAGAATATTACTAAACTGAGAGAGTATTACTAAACTGAGAGAGTATTACTAAACTGAGAGAGTATTACTAAACTGAGAGAGTATTACTAAACTGAGAGAGTATTACTCAACTGAGAGAATATTACTAAACTGAGAGAATATTACTAAACTGAGAGAATATTACTAAACTGAGAGAGTATTACTAAACTGAGAGAGTATTACTAAACTGAGAGAGTATTACTAAACTGAGAGAATATTACTAAACTGAGAGAATATTACTAAACTGAGAGAATATTAATCAATCTCGTCAGGCTCTCTCAGTTTAGTAATACTCTCTCAGTTTAGTAATATTCTCTCAGTTTAGTAATATTCTCTCAGTTTAGTAATACTCTCTCAGTTTAGTAATACTCTCTCAGTTTAGTAATACTCTCTCAGTTTAGTAATACTCTCTCAGTTTAGTAATACTCTCTCAGTTTAGTAATACTCTCTCAGTTGAGTAATAATCTCTCAGTTGAGTAATAATCTCTCAGCCTAGTAACACTCTCTCAGTTTAGTAATATTCTCTCAGTTTAGTAATATTCGCTCAGTTTAGTAATACTCTCTCAGTTGAGTAATACTCTCTCAGTTTAGTAATACTCTCTCAGTTTAGTAATACTCTCTCAGTTTAGTAACACTCTCTCAGTTTAGTAATACTCTCTCAGTTGAGTAATACTCTCTCAGTTGTAGTAATATTCTCTCAGTTTAGTAATACTCTCTCAGTTTAGTAATATTCTCTCAGTTTAGTAATACTCTCTCAGTTTAGTAATATTCTCTCAGTTTAGTAATATTCTCTCAGTTTAGTAATACTCCTTCAGCTCTCTCAGTTTAGTAATATTCTCTCAGTTTAGTAATACTCTCTCAGTTTAGTAATATTCTCTCAGTTTAGTAATACTCTCTCAGTTTAGTAATATTCTCTCAGTTTAGTAATATTCTCTCAGTTTAGTAATACTTGCTCTCAGTTTAGTAATATTCTCTCAGTTTAGTAATACTCTCTCAGTTTAGTAATATTCTCTCAGTTTAGTAATACTCTCTCAGTTTAGTAATACTCTCTCAGTTTAGTAATACTCTCTCAGTTTAGTAATACTCTCTCAGTTTAGTAATACTCTCTCAGTTTAGTAATATTCTCTCAGTTTAGTAATAATCTCTCAGGTCTCTCAGTTTAGTAATACTCTCTCAGTTTAGTAATATTCTCTCAGTTTAGTAATATTCTCTCAGTTTAGTAATACTCTCTCAGTTTAGTAATACTCTCTCAGTTTAGTAATACTCTCTCAGTTTAGTAATACTCTCTCAGTTTAGTAATACTCTCTCAGTTTAGTAATACTCTCTCAGTTTAGTAATACTCTCTCAGTTTAGTAATACTCTCTCAGTTTAGTAATACTCTCTCAGTTTAGTAATACTCTCTCAGTTTAGTAATACTCTCTCAGTTTAGTAATACTCTCTCAGTTTAGTAATACTCTCTCAGTTTAGTAATACTCTCTCAGTTTAGTAATACTCTCTCAGTTTAGTAATACTCTCTCAGTTGAGTAATACTCTCTCAGTTTAGTAATACTCTCTCAGTTTAGTAATACTCTCTCAGTTTAGTAATACTCTCTCAGTTTAGTAATATTCTCTCAGTTTAGTAATACTCTCTCAGTTTAGTAATACTCTCTCAGTTTAGTAATATTCTCTCAGTTTAGTAATATTCCTTCAGTCTCTCAGTTTAGTAATATTCTCTCAGTTTAGTAATACTCTCTCAGTTTAGTAATATTCTCTCAGTTTAGTAATACTCTCTCTCAGTTTAGTAATACTCTCTCAGTTTAGTAATACTCTCTCAGGCTCTCTCAGTTTAGTAATACTCTCTCAGTTTAGTAATACTCTCTCAGTTTAGTAATACTTCTCTCAGTTTAGTAATACTCTCTCAGTTTAGTAATACTCTCTCAGTTTAGTAATACTCTCTCAGTTTAGTAATACTCTCTCAGTTTAGTAATACTCTCTCAGTTTAGTAATACTCTCTCAGTTTAGTAATATTCTCTCAGTTTAGTAATACTCTCTCAGTTTAGTAATACTCTCTCAGTTTAGTAATATTCTCTCAGTTTAGTAATACTCTCTCAGTTTAGTAATACTCTCTCAGTTTAGTAATACTCTCTCAGTTTAGTAATACTCTCTCAGTTTAGTAATACTCTCTCAGTTTAGTAATACTCTCTCAGTTTAGTAATACTCTCTCAGTTTAGTAATACTCTCTCAGTTTAGTAATACTCTCTCAGTTTAGTAATACTCTCTCAGTTTAGTAATACTCTCTCAGTTTAGTAATACTCTCTCAGTTTAGTAATACTCTCTCAGTTTAGTAATACTCTCTCAGTTTAGTAATACTCTCTCAGTTTAGTAATACTCTCTCAGTTTAGTAATACTCTCTCAGTTTAGTAATAATCTCTCAGTTTAGTAATAGTCTCTCAGTTTAGTAATACTCTCTCAGTTTAGTAATATTCTCTCAGTTTAGTAATATTCCTTCAGCTCTCTCAGTTTAGTAATATTCTCTCAGTTTAGTAATACTCTCTCAGTTTAGTAATATTCTCTCAGTTTAGTAATACTCTCTCAGTTTAGTAATATTCTCTCAGTTTAGTAATATTCTCTCAGTTTAGTAATACTTCTCTCAGTTTAGTAATACTCTCTCAGTTTAGTAATACTCTCTCAGTTTAGTAATATTCTCTCAGTTTAGTAATATTCTCTCAGTTTAGTAATATTCTCTCAGCTCTCTCAGTTTAGTAATACTCTCTCAGTTTAGTAATATTCTCTCAGTTTAGTAATATTCTCTCAGTTTAGTAATACTCTCTCAGTTTAGTAATACTCTCTCAGTTTAGTAATACTCTCTCAGTTTAGTAATACTCTCTCAGTTTAGTAATACTCTCTCAGTTTAGTAATACTCTCTCAGTTTAGTAATACTCTCTCAGTTTAGTAATACTCTCTCAGTTTAGTAATATTCTCTCAGTTTAGTAAGATTCTCTCAGTTTAGTAATATTATCAGCTCTCTCAGTTTAGTAATATTCTCTCAGTTTAGTAATATTCTCTCAGTTTAGTAATATTCTCTCAGTTTAGTAATACTCTCTCAGTTTAGTAATACTCTCTCAGTTTAGTAATACTCTCTCAGTTTAGTAATACTCTCTCAGTTTAGTAATACTCTCTCAGTTTAGTAATACTCTCTCAGTTTAGTAATACTCTCTCAGTTTAGTAATATTCTCTCAGTTTAGTAATACTCTCTCAGTTTAGTAATATTCTCTCAGTTGAGTAATACTCTCTCAGTTTAGTAATACTCTCTCAGTTTAGTAATACTCTCTCAGTTTAGTAATACTCTCTCAGTTTAGTAATACTCTCTCAGTTTAGTAATACTCTCTCAGTTTAGTAATACTCTCTCAGTTTAGTAATACTCTCTCAGTTTAGTAATATTCTCTCAGTTTAGTAATATTCTCTCAGTTTAGTAATACTTCTCTCAGTTTAGTAATACTCTCTCAGTTTAGTAATACTCTCTCAGTTTAGTAATATTCTCTCAGTTTAGTAATACTCTCTCAGTTTAGTAATACTTCTCTCAGTTTAGTAATACTCTCTCAGTTTAGTAATATTCTCTCAGTTTAGTAATATTCTCTCAGTTTAGTAATACTCTCTCAGTTTAGTAATACTCTCTCAGTTTAGTAATACTCTCTCAGTTTAGTAATATTCTCTCAGTTTAGTAATACTCTCTCAGTTTAGTAATACTCTCTCAGTTTAGTAATACTCTCTCAGTTTAGTAATACTCTCTCAGTTTAGTAATACTCTCTCAGTTTAGTAATACTCTCTCAGTTTAGTAATATTCTCTCAGTTTAGTAATACTTCACTCTCTCAGTTTAGTAATACTCTCTCAGTTTAGTAATATTCTCTCAGTTTAGTAATATTCTCTCAGTTTAGTAATACTCTCT
The DNA here is from genome assembly GCF_045679555.1 of Salvelinus alpinus. Lineage (NCBI taxonomy): Eukaryota > Metazoa > Chordata > Actinopteri > Salmoniformes > Salmonidae > Salvelinus > Salvelinus alpinus. The sequence continues at coordinate 15,542 of NW_027256225.1, forward strand.
CAGTTTAGTAATACTCTCTCAGTTTAGTAATACTCTCTCAGTTTAGTAATATTCTCTCAGTTTAGTAATACTCTCTCAGTTTAGTAATACTCTCTCAGTTTAGTAATATTCTCTCAGTTTAGTAATACTCTCTCAGTTTAGTAATACTCTCTCAGTTTAGTAATATTCTCTCAGTTTAGTAATACTCTCTCAGTTTAGTAATACTCTCTCAGTTTAGTAATACTCTCTCAGTTTAGTAATACTCTCTCAGTTTAGTAATACTCTCTCAGTTTAGTAATACTCTCTCAGTTTAGTAATACTCTCTCAGTTTAGTAATACTCTCTCAGTTTAGTAATACTCTCTCAGTTTAGTAATACTCTCTCAGTTTAGTAATACTCTCTCAGTTTAGTAATACTCTCTCAGTTTAGTAATACTCTCTCAGTTTAGTAATACTCTCTCAGTTTAGTAATATTCTCTCAGTTTAGTAATATTCTCTCAGTTTAGTAATACTCTCTCAGTTTAGTAATATTCTCTCAGTTTAGTAATACTCTCTCAGTTTAGTAATACTCTCTCAGTTTAGTAATACTCTCTCAGTTTAGTAATATTCTCTCAGTTTAGTAATACTCTCTCAGTTTAGTAATACTCTCTCAGTTTAGTAATACTCTCTCAGTTTAGTAATATTCTCTCAGTTTAGTAATATTCTCTCAGTTTAGTAATACTCTCTCAGTTTAGTAATATTCTCTCAGTTTAGTAATATTCTCTCAGTTTAGTAATATCCTCAGGTCTCTCAGTTTAGTAATACTCTCTCAGTTTAGTAATATTCTCTCAGTTTAGTAATATTCTCTCAGTTTAGTAATATTCTCTCAGTTTAGTAATATTCTCTCAGTTTAGTAATACTCTCTCAGTTTAGTAATACTTCTCTCAGTTTAGTAATACTCTCTCAGTTTAGTAATATTCTCTCAGTTTAGTAATATTCTCTCAGTTTAGTAATACTCTCTCAGTCTAGTAACACTCTCTCAGTTTAGTAATACTCTCTCAGTTTAGTAATATTCTCTCAGTTTAGTAATACTCTCTCAGTTTAGTAATACTCTCTCAGTTTAGTAATACTCTCTCAGTTTAGTAATACTCTCTCAGTTTAGTAATACTCTCTCAGTTTAGTAATATTCTCTCAGTTTAGTAATACTCTCTCAGTTTAGTAATACTCTCTCAGTTTAGTAATACTCTCTCAGTTTAGTAATACTCTCTCAGTTTAGTAATACTCTCTCAGTTTAGTAATACTCTCTCAGTTTAGTAATATTCTCTCAGTTTAGTAATATTCCTTCAGCTCTCTCAGTTTAGTAATATTCTCTCAGTTTAGTAATACTCTCTCAGTTTAGTAATATTCTCTCAGTTTAGTAATACTCTCTCAGTTTAGTAATATTCTCTCAGTTGAGTAATACTCTCTCAGTTTAGTAATATCCTCAGTCTCTCAGTTTAGTAATACTCTCTCAGTTTAGTAATATTCTCTCAGTTTAGTAATATTCTCTCAGTTTAGTAATACTCTCTCAGTTTAGTAATACTCTCTCAGTTTAGTAATACTCTCTCAGTTTAGTAATACTCTCTCAGTTTAGTAATACTCTCTCAGTTTAGTAATACTCTCTCAGTTTAGTAATATTCTCTCAGTTTAGTAATAATCTCTCAGTTTAGTAATACTCTCTCAGTTTAGTAATACTCTCTCAGTTTAGTAATATTCTCTCAGTTTAGTAATACTCTCTCAGTTTAGTAATACTCTCTCAGTTTAGTAATACTCTCTCAGTTTAGTAATACTCTCTCAGTTTAGTAATACTCTCTCAGTTTAGTAATACTCTCTCAGTTTAGTAATACTCTCTCAGTTTAGTAATACTCTCTCAGTTTAGTAATATTCTCTCAGTTTAGTAATACTCTCTCAGTTTAGTAATACTCTCTCAGTTTAGTAATACTCTCTCAGTTTAGTAATACTCTCTCAGTTTAGTAATACTCTCTCAGTTTAGTAATACTCTCTCAGTTGAGTAATACTCTCTCAGTTTAGTAATACTCTCTCAGTTTAGTAATACTCTCTCAGTTTAGTAATACTCTCTCAGTTTAGTAATACTCTCTCAGTTTAGTAATACTCTCTCAGTTTAGTAATACTCTCTCAGTTTAGTAATATTCTCTCAGTTTAGTAATACTCTCTCAGTTTAGTAATACTCTCTCAGTTTAGTAATACTCTCTCAGTTTAGTAATACTCTCTCAGTTTAGTAATACTCTCTCAGGTCTCTCAGTTTAGTAATACTCTCTCAGTTTAGTAATATTCTCTCAGTTTAGTAATACTCTCTCAGTTTAGTAATATTCTCTCAGTTTAGTAATAATCTCTCAGGTCTCTCAGTTTAGTAATACTCTCTCAGTTTAGTAATATTCTCTCAGTTTAGTAATATTCTCTCAGTTTAGTAATACTCTCTCAGTTTAGTAATACTCTCTCAGTTTAGTAATACTCTCTCAGTTTAGTAATACTCTCTCAGTTTAGTAATACTCTCTCAGTTTAGTAATATTCTCTCAGTTTAGTAATATTCTCTCAGTTTAGTAATACTCTCTCAGTTTAGTAATACTCTCTCAGTTTAGTAATATTCTCTCAGTTTAGTAATAACTCTCTCAGTTTAGTAATACTCTCTCAGTTTAGTAATATTCTCTCAGTTTAGTAATACTCTCTCAGTTTAGTAATACTCTCTCAGTTTAGTAATACTCTCTCAGTTTAGTAATACTCTGTCAGTTTAGTAATACTCTCTCAGTTTAGTAATATTCTCTCAGTTTAGTAATAATCTCTCAGTTTAGTAATAGTCTCTCAGTTTAGTAATACTCTCTCAGTTTAGTAATATTCTCTCAGTTTAGTAATATTCCTTCAGCTCTCTCAGTTGAGTAATAATCTCTCAGTTGAGTAATAATCTCTCAGCCTAGTAACACTCTCTCAGTTTAGTAATATTCTCTCAGTTTAGTAATATACGCTCAGTTTAGTAATACTCTCTCAGTTGAGTAATACTCTCTCAGTTTAGTAATACTCTCTCAGTTTAGTAATACTCTCTCAGTTTAGTAAAACTCTCTCAGTTTAGTAAAACTCTCTCAGTTTAGTAATACTCTCTCAGTTGAGTAATAATCTCTCAGTTGAGTAATAATCTCTCAGTCTAGTAACACTCTCTCAGTTTAGTAATACTCTCTCAGTTTAGTAATATTCTCTCAGTTTAGTAATAATCTCTCAGTTTAGTAATAGTCTCTCAGTTTAGTAATACTCTCTCAGTTTAGTAATATTCTCTCAGTTTAGTAATATTCCTTCAGCTCTCTCAGTTTAGTAATACTCTCTCAGTTTAGTAATATTCTCTCAGTTTAGTAATAATCTCTCAGTTTAGCAATAGTCTCTCAGTTTAGTAATACTCTCTCAGTTTAGTAATATTCTCTCAGTTTAGTAATATTCCTTCAGCTCTCTCAGTTTAGTAATACTCTCTCAGTTTAGTAATATTCTCTCAGTTTAGTAATAATCTCTCAGTTTAGTAATAGTCTCTCAGTTTAATAATACTCTCTCAGTTTAGTAATATTCTCTCAGTTTAGTAATATTCCTTCAGCTCTCTCAGTTTAGTAATATTCTCTCAGTTTAGTAATACTCTCTCGGGTTAGTAATACTCTCTCAGTTTAGTAAAACTCTCTCAGTTTAGTAATACTCTCTCAGTCTTGTAATACTCGCTCAGCTCTCTCAGTTTAGTAATACTCTCTCAGTTTAGTAACACTCTCTCAGTTTAGTAATATTCTCTCAGTTTAGTAATACTCTCTCAGTTTAGTAATACTCTCTCAGTTGAGTTATACGCTCTAAGTTTAGTAATACTCTCTCAGTTTAGTAATATTCTCTCAGTTTAGTAACACTCTCTCAGTTGAGTAATACTCTCTCAGTTGAGTAATACTCTCTCAGTTGAGTAATACTCTCTCAGTTGAGTAATATTCTCTCAGTTTAGTAACACTTTCTCAGTTTAGTAATACTCTCTCAGTTGAGTAATACTCTCTCAGTTTAGTAATATTCTCTCAGTCTAGTAATACTCTCTCAGTTTAGTAATACTCTCTCAGTTTAGTAATATTCTCTCAGTTTAGTAATAATCTCTCAGGTCTCTCAGTTTAGTAATACTCTCTCAGTTTAGTAATATTCTCTCAGTTTAGTAATATTCGCTCAGTTTAGTAATACTCTCTCAGTTGAGAAATACTCTATCAGTTTAGTAATACTCTCTCAGTTTAGTAATACTCTCTCAGTTTAGTAAAACTCTCTCAGTTTAGTAATACTCTCTCAGTTTAGTAATACTCGCTCAGTTTAGTAATACTCTCTCCGTTTAGTAATACTCTCTCAGTTTAGTAATACTCTCTCAGTTTAGTAAAACTCTCTCAGTTTAGTAATACTCTCTCAGTTGAGTAATAGTCTCTCAGTTGAGTAATAATCTCTCAGTCTAGTAACACTCTCTCAATTTAGTAATATTCTCTCAGTTTAGTAATATTCGCTCAATTTAGTAATACTCTCTCAGTTGAGTAATACTCTCTCAGTTTAGTAATATTCTCTCAGTTTAGTAATAATCTCTCAGTTTAGTAATAGTCTCTCAGTTTAGTAATACTCTCTCAGTTTAGTAATATTCTCTCAGTTTAGTAATATAGTAATAGCTCTCTCAGTTTAGTAATATTCTCTCAGTTTAGTAATACTCTCTCAGTTTAGTAATATTCTCTCAGTTTAGTAATACTCTCTCAGTTTAGTAATATTCTCTCAGTTTAGTAATATTCTCTCAGTTTAGTAATATTCCTTCAGCTCTCTCAGTTTAGTAATATTCTCTCAGTTTAGTAATATTCTCTCAGTTTAGTAATATTCTCTCAGTTTAGTAATACTCTCTCGGGTTAGTAATACTCTCTCAGTTTAGTAAAACTCTCTCAGTTTAGTAATACTCTCTCAGTCTTAGTAATACTCTCTCAGTTTAGTAATACTCTCTCAGTTTAGTAATACTCTCTCAGTTTAGTAATACTCTCTCAGTTTAGTAATACTCTCTCAGTTTAGTAATACTCTCTCAGTTTAGTAATATTCTCTCAGTTTAGTAATACTACTCTCTCAGTTTAGTAATACTCTCTCAGTTTAGTAATACTCTCTCAGTTTAGTAATACTCTCTCAGTTTAGTAATACTCTCTCAGTTTAGTAATACTCTCTCAGTTTAGTAATACTCTCTCAGTTTAGTAATACTCTCTCAGTTGAGTAATACTCTCTCAGTTTAGTAATACTCTCTCAGTTTAGTAATACTCTCTCAGTTGAGTAATATTCTCTCAGTTTAGTAATACTCTCTCAGTTTAGTAATAATCTCTCAGTTTAGTAATACTCTCTCAGTTTAGTAATATTCTCTCAGTTTAGTAATAATCTCTCAGGTCTCTCAGTTTAGTAATACTCTCTCAGTTTAGTAATATTCTCTCAGTTTAGTAATACTCTCTCAGTTTAGTAATACTCTCTCAGTTTAGTAATACTCTCTCAGTTTAGTAATATTCTCTCAGTTTAGTAATATTCCTTCAGCTCTCTCAGTTTAGTAATACTCTCTCAGTTTAGTAATACTCTCTCAGTTTAGTAATACTCTCTCAGTTTAGTAATACTCTCTCAGTTTAGTAATACTCTCTCAGTTTAGTAATACTCTCTCAGTTTAGTAATACTCTCTCAGTTTAGTAATATTCTCTCAGTTTAGTAATATTCTCTCAGTTTAGTAATACTCTCTCAGTTTAGTAATATTCTCTCAGTTTAGTAATATTCTCTCAGTTTAGTAATACTCTCTCAGTTTAGTAATACTCTCTCAGTTTAGTAATATTCTCTCAGTTTAGTAATATCTCTCTCAGTTTAGTAATACTCTCTCAGTTTAGTAATACTCTCTCAGTTTAGTAATATTCTCTCAGTTTAGTAATACTCTCTCAGTTTAGTAATATTCTCTCAGTTTAGTAATATTCTCTCAGTTTAGTAATACTCTCTCAGTTTAGTAATACTCTCTCAGTTTAGTAATATTCTCTCAGTTTAGTAATACTCTCTCAGTTTAGTAATACTCTCTCAGTTTAGTAATATTCTCTCAGTTTAGTAATATTCCTTCAGCTCTCTCAGTTTAGTAATACTCTCTCAGTTTAGTAATATTCTCTCAGTTTAGCAATATTCGCTCAGTTTAGTAATACTCTCTCAGTTAACTAATACTCTCTCAGTTTAGTAATACTCTCTCAGTTGAGTAATACTCTCTCAGTTTAGTAATACTCTCTCAGTTTAGTAATACTCTCTCAGTTTAGTAATACTCTCTCAGTTTAGTAATATTCTCTCAGTTTAGTAATACTCTCTCAGTTTAGTAATATTCTCTCAGTTTAGTAATACTCTCTCAGTTTAGTAATACTCTCTCAGTTTAGTAATACTCTCTCAGTTTAGTAATACTCTCTCAGTCTTAGTAATACTCTCTCAGTTTAGTAATACTCTCTCAGTTTAGTAATACTCTCTCAGTTTAGTAATACTCTCTCAGTTTAGTAATATTCTCTCAGTTTAGTAATACTCTCTCAGTTTAGTAATACTCTCTCAGTTTAGTAATACTCTCTCAGTTTAGTAATAACTCTCTCAGTTTAGTAATACTCTCTCAGTTTAGTAATACTCTCTCAGTTTAGTAATACTCTCTCAGTTTAGTAATACTCTCTCAGTTTAGTAATACTCTCTCAGTTTAGTAATACTCTCTCAGTTTAGTAATACTCTCTCAGTTTAGTAATATTCTCTCAGTTTAGTAATACTCTCTCAGTTTAGTAATACTCTCTCAGTTTAGTAATACTCTCTCAGTTTAGTAATACTCTCTCAGTTTAGTAATACTCTCTCAGTTTAGTAATACTCTCTCAGTTTAGTAATACTCTCTCAGTTTAGTAATACTCTCTCAGTTTAGTAATACTCTCTCAGTTTAGTAATACTCTCTCAGTTTAGTAATACTCTCTCAGTTTAGTAATATTCTCTCAGTTTAGTAATACTCTCTCAGTTGAGTAATACTCTCTCAGTTTAGTAATACTCTCTCAGTTTAGTAATACTCTCTCAGTTTAGTAATACTCTCTCAGTTTAGTAAAACTCTCTCAGTTTAGTAATACTCTCTCAGTTGAGTAATACTCTCTCAGTTGAGTAATAATCTCTCAGTCTAGTAACACTCTCTCAGTTTAGTAATATTCTCTCAGTTTAGTAATACTCTCTCAGTTTAGTAATATTCTCTCAGTTTAGTAATAATCTCTCAGTTTAGTAATAGTCTCTCAGTTTAGTAATACTCTCTCAGTTTAGTAATATTCTCTCAGTTTAGTAATATTCCTTCAGCTCTCTCAGTTTAGTAATATTCTCTCAGTTTAGTAATACTCTCTCAGTTTAGTAATATTCTCTCAGTTTAGTAATACTCTCTCAGTTTAGTAATATTCTCTCAGTTTAGTAATATTCTCTCAGTTTAGTAATATTCTCTTCAGACTCTCTCAGTTTAGTAATATTCTCTCAGTTTAGTAATATTCTCTCAGTTTAGTAATATTCTCTCAGTTTAGTAATACTCTCTCAGTTTAGTAATACTCTCTCAGTTTAGTAAAACTCTCTCAGTTTAGTAATACTCTCTCAGTCTTAGTAATACTCTCTCTAGTACTCTCTCAGTTTAGTAATACTCTCTCAGTTTAGTAACACTCTCTCAGTTTAGTAATACTCTCTCAGTTTAGTAATACTCTCTCAGTTTAGTAATATTCTCTCAGTTTAGTAATATTCCTTCAGCTCTCTCAGTTTAGTAATATTCTCTCAGTTTAGTAATACTCTCTCAGTTTAGTAATACTCTCTCAGTTGAGTTATACTCTCTCAGTTTAGTAATACTCTCTCAGTTTAGTAATATTCTCTCAGTTTAGTAACACTCTCTCAGTTGAGTAATACTCTCTCAGTTGAGTAATACTCTCTCAGTTTAGTAATACTCTCTCAGTTGAGTAATATTCTCTCAGTTTAGTAACACTTTCTCAGTTTAGTAATATTCTCTCAGTTGAGTAATACTCTCTCAGTTTAGTAATATTCTCTCAGTTTAGTAATAATCTCTCAGGTCTCTCAGTTTAGTAATACTCTCTCAGTTTAGTAATATTCTCTCAGTTTAGTAATATCTCTCTCAGTTTAGTAATACTCTCT
>NW_027256226.1:0-23575 GCF_045679555.1 Salvelinus alpinus
GGTCCTCCTACTACATTAACCCTGGTCCTCCTCCTCCTACTACATTAACCCTGGTCCTCCTCCTCCTACTACATTAACCCTGGTCCTCCTCCTCCTACTACATTAACCCTGGTCCTCCTCCTACTACATTAACCCTGGTCCTCCTCCTACTACATTAACCCTGGTCCTCCTCCACCTACTACATTAACCCTGGTCCTCCTCCTCCTACTACATTAACCCTGGTCCTCCTCCTACTACATTAACCCTGGTCCTCCTCCTCCTACTAGATTAACCCTGGTCCTCCTCCTACTACTACATTAACCCTGGTCCTCCTCCTACTACATTAACCCTGGTCCTCCTCCTCCTACTACATTAACCCTGGTCCTCCTCCTCCTACTACATTAACCCTGGTCCTCCTCCTCCTACTACATTAACCCTGGTCGTCCTCCTCCTCCTACGACATTAACCCTGGTTGTCCTCCTACTACATTAACCCTGGTCCTCCTCCTACTACATTAACCCTGGTCCTCCTCCTCCTCCTACTACATTAACCCTGGTCCTCCTCCTCCTACTACATTAACCCTGGTCCTCCTCCTCCTCCTCCTACTACATTAACCCTGGTCCTCCTCCTCCTACTACATTAACCCTGGTCCTCCTCCTCCTCCTACATTAACCCTGGTCCTCCTCCTCCTACTACATTAACCCTGGTCCTCCTCCTCCTACTACATTAACCCTGGTCCTCCTCCTCCTACTACATTAACCCTGGTCCTCCTCCTACTACTACATTAACCCTGGTCCTCCTCCTACTACTACATTAACCCTGGTCCTCCTCCTACTACTACATTAACCCTGGTCCTCCTCCTCCTCCTACTACATTAACCCTGGTCCTCCTCCTACTACTACATTAACCCTGGTCCTCCTCCTCCTACTACATTAAACCTGGTCCTCCTCCTCCTACTACATTAACCCTGGTCCTCCTCCTCCTACTACATTAACCCTGGTCCTCCTCCTCCTACTACATTAACCCTGGTCCTCCTCCTCCTACTACATTAACCCTGGTCCTCCTCCTCCTACGACATTAACCCTGGTCGTCCTCCTTCTACATTAACCCTGGTCCTCCTCCTACTACATTAACCCTGGTCCTCCTCCTCCTCCTACTACATTAACCCTGGTCCTCCTCCTCCTACTACATTAACCCTGGTCCTCCTCCTCCTCCTACTACATTAACCCTGGTCCTCCTCCTCCTCCTACTACATTAACCCTGGTCCTCCTCCTCCTCCTACTACATTAACCCTGGTCCTCCTCCTCCTCCTCCTACTACATTAACCCTGGTCCTCCTCCTCCTACTACATTAACCCTGGTCCTCCTCCTCCTACTACATTAACCCTGGTCCTCCTCCTCCTACTACATTAACCCTGGTCCTCCTCCTCCTACTACATTAACCCTGGTCCTCCTCCTCCTACTACATTAACCCTGGTCCTCCTCCTCCTACTACATTAACCCTGGTCCTCCTCCTCCTACTACATTAACCCTGGTCCTCCTCCTCCTACTACATTAACCCTGGTCCTCCTCCTCCTCCTACTACATTAACCCTGGTCCTCCTCCTCCTCCTACTACATTAACCCTGGTCCTCCTCCTCCTACTACATTAACCCTGGTCCTCCTCCTCCTACTACATTAACCCTGGTCCTCCTCCTCCTACTACATTAACCCTGGTCCTCCTCCTCCTACTACATTAACCCTGGTCCTCCTCCTCCTACTAGATTAACCCTGGTCCTCCTCCTACTACATTAACCCTGGTCCTCCTCCTACTACATTAACCCTGGTCCTCCTCCTCCTACTACATTAACCCTGGTCCTCCTCCTCCTACTACATTAACCCTGGTCCTCCTCCTACTACATTAACCCTGGTCCTCCTCCTACTACATTAACCCTGGTCCTCCTCCTACTACATTAACCCTGGTCCTCCTCCTCCTACTACATTAACCCTGGTCCTCCTCCTCCTACTACATTAACCCTGGTCCTCCTCCTCCTACTACATTAACCCTGGTCCTCCTCCTCCTACTACATTAACCCTGGTCCTCCTCCTCCTACTACATTAACCCTGGTCCTCCTCCTCCTACGACATTAACCCTGGTCGTCCTCCTTCTACATTAACCCTGGTCCTCCTCCTACTACATTAACCCTGGTCCTCCTCCTACTACATTAACCCTGGTCCTCCTCCTCCTCCTACTACATTAACCCTGGTCCTCCTCCTCCTACTACATTAACCCTGGTCCTCCTCCTCCTCCTCCTACTACATTAACCCTGGTCCTCCTCCTCCTACTACATTAACCCTGGTCCTCCTCCTCCTCCTACATTAACCCTGGTCCTCCTCCTCCTACTACTACATTAACCCTGGTCCTCCTCCTCCTACTACATTAACCCTGGTCCTCCTCCTACTACATTAACCCTGGTCCTCCTCCTACTACATTAACCCTGGTCCTCCTCCTCCTACTACATTAACCCTGGTCCTCCTCCTCCTACTACATTAACCCTGGTCCTCCTCCTACTACATTAACCCTGGTCCTCCTCCTCCTCCTACTACATTAACCCTGGTCCTCCTCCTCCTACTACATTAACCCTGGTCCTCCTCCTCCTACTACATTAACCCTGGTCCTCCTCCTCCTACTACATTAACCCTGGTCCTCCTCCTCCTACGACATTAACCCTGGTCCTCCTCCTCCTACGACATTAACCCTGGTCGTCCTCCTTCTACATTAACCCTGGTCCTCCTCCTACTACATTAACCCTGGTCCTCCTCCTCCTCCTACTACATTAACCCTGGTCCTCCTCCTCCTACTACATTAATCCTGGTCCTCCTCCTCCTCCTCCTACTACATTAACCCTGGTCCTCCTCCTCCTACTACATTAACCCTGGTCCTCCTCCTCCTCCTACATTAACCCTGGTCCTCCTCCTCCTACTACTACATTAACCCTGGTCCTCCTCCTCCTACTACTACATTAACCCTGGTCCTCCTCCTCCTACTACATTAACCCTGGTCCTCCTCCTACTACATTAACCCTGGTCCTCCTCCTACTACATTAACCCTGGTCCTCCTCCTCCTACTACATTAACCCTGGTCCTCCTCCTCCTACTACATTAACCCTGGTCCTCCTCCTACTACATTAACCCTGGTCCTCCTCCTCCTCCTACTACATTAACCCTGGTCCTCCTCCTCCTACTACATTAACCCTGGTCCTCCTCCTCCTACTACATTAACCCTGGTCCTCCTCCTCCTACGACATTAATCCTGGTCCTCCTCCTCCTACGACATTAACCCTGGTCGTCCTCCTTCTACATTAACCCTGGTCCTCCTCCTACTACATTAACCCTGGTCCTCCTCCTCCTCCTACTACATTAACCCTGGTCCTCCTCCTCCTACTACATTAACCCGGGTCCTCCTCCTCCTCCTCCTACTACATTAACCCTGGTCCTCCTCCTCCTACTACATTAACCCTGGTCCTCCTCCTCCTCCTACATTAACCCTGGTCCTCCTCCTCCTACTACTACATTAACCCTGGTCCTCCTCCTCCTACTACATTAACCCTGGTCCTCCTCCTACTACATTAACCCTGGTCCTCCTCCTACTACATTAACCCTGGTCCTCCTCCTCCTACTACATTAACCCTGGTCCTCCTCCTCCTCCTACTACATTAACCCTGGTCCTCCTCCTACTACTACATTAACCCTGGTCCTCCTCCTACTACATTAACCCTGGTCCTCCTCCTACTACATTAACCCTGGTCCTCCTCCTCCTCCTACTACATTAACCCTGGTCCTCCTCCTCCTCCTACTACATTAACCCTGGTCCTCCTCCTCCTCCTACTACATTAACCCTGGTCCTCCTCCTCCTACTACTACATTAACCCTGGTCCTCCTCCTCCTACTACTACATTAACCCTGGTCCTCCTCCTCCTACTACATTAACCCTGGTCCCCCTCCTCCTCCTACTACATTAACCCTGGTCCTCCTCCTCCTCCTACTACATTAACCCTGGTCCTCCTCCTCCTCCTACTACTACATTAACCCTGGTCCTCCTCCTCCCCCTACTACATTAACCCTGGTCCTCCTCCTCCTACTACATTAACCCTGGTCCTCCTACTACATTAACCCTGGTCCTCCTCCTCCTACTACATTAACCCTGGTCCTCCTCCTACTACTACATTAACCCTGGTCCTCCTCCTCCTACTACATTAACCCTGGTCCTCCTCCTACTACATTAACCCTGGTCCTCCTCCACCTACTACATTAACCCTGGTCCTCCTCCTCCTACTACATTAACCCTGGTCCTCCTCCTACTACATTAACCCTGGTCCTCCTCCTCCTACTACATTAACCCTGGTCCTCCTCCTCCTCCTACTACATTAACCCTGGTCCTCCTCCTCCTACTACATTAACCCTGGTCCTCCTCCTCCTACTACATTAACCCTGGTCCTCCTCCTCCTACTACATTAACCCTGGTCCTCCTCCTCCTCCTACTACATTAACCCTGGTCCTCCTCCTCCTCCTACTACATTAACCCTGGTCCTCCTACTACATTAACCCTGGTCCTCCTACTACATTAACCCTGGTCCTCCTCCTCCTACTACATTAACCCTGGTCCTCCTCCTCCTAGTACATTAACCCTGGTCCTCCTCCTCCTACTACATTAACCCTGGTCCTCCTCCACCTACTACATTAACCCTGGTCCTCCTCCACCTACTACATTAACCCTGGTCCTCCTCCTCCTACTACATTAACCCTGGTCCTCCTCCTACATTAACCCTGGTCCTCCTCCTCCTACTACATTAACCCTGGTCCTCCTCCTCCTCCTACTACATTAACCCTGGTCCTCCTCCTCCTACTACATTAACCCTGGTCCTCCTCCTCCTACTACATTAACCCTGGTCCTCCTCCTCCTCCTACTACATTAACCCTGGTCCTCCTCCTCCTCCTACTACATTAACCCTGGTCCTCCTCCTCCTCCTACTACATTAACCCTGGTCCTCCTCCTCCTCCTACTACATTAACCCTGGTCCTCCTCCTCCTCCTACTACTACATTAACCCTGGTCCTCCTCCTACTACATTAACCCTGGTCCTCCTCCTACTACATTAACCCTGGTCCTCCTACTCCTACTACATTAACCCTGGTCCTCCTACTCCTACTACAATAACCCTGGACCTCCTCCTCCTCCTACTACATTAACCCTGGTCCTCCTCCTCCTCCTACTACATTAACCCTGGTCCTCCTCCTCCTACTACATTAACCCTGGTCCTCCTCCTACTACTACATTAACCCTGGTCCTCCTCCTCCTCCTACTACATTAACCCTGGTCCTCCTCCTCCTCCTACTACATTAACCCTGGTCCTCCTCCTCCTCCTACTACATTAACCCTGGTCCTCCTCCTCCTCCTACTACATTAACCCTGGTCCTCCTCCTCCTACGACATTAACCCTGGTCCTCCTCATCCTCCTACTACATTAACCCTGGTCCTCCTCCTCCTCCTACTACATTAACCCTGGTCCTCCTCCTCCTCCTACTACATTAACCCTGGTCCTCCTCCTCCTCCTACTACATTAACCCTGGTCCTCCTCCTCCTACTACATTAACCCTGGTCCTCCTCCTCCTACTACATTAACCCTGGTCCTCCTCCTCCTACTACTACATTAACCCTGGTCCTCCTCCTCCTCCTCCTACTACATTAACCCTGGTCCTCCTCCTCCTACTACATTAACCCTGGTCCTCCTCCTCCTCCTACATTAACCCTGGTCCTCCTCCTCCTACTACTACAATAACCCTGGTCCTCCTCCTCCTACTACATTAACCCTGGTCCTCCTCCTCCTACTACATTAACCCTGGTCCTCCTCCTCCTCCTACTACATTAACCCTGGTCCTCCTCCTCCTCCTACTACATTAACCCTGGTCCTCCTCCTCCTACTACATTAACCCTGGTCCTCCTCCTCCTCCTACGACATTAACCCTGGTCCTCCTCCTCCTCCTACATTAACCCTGGTCCTCCTCCTCCTACTACATTAACCCTGGTCCTCCTCCTCCTCCTACTACATTAACCCTGGTCCTTCTCCTCCTACTACATTAACCCTGGTCCTCCTCCTCCTCCTACTACATTAACCCTGGTCCTCCTCCTCCTACGACATTAACCCTGGTCCTCCTCCTCCTCCTCCATTAACCCTGGTCCTCCTCCTCCTACGACATTAACCCTGGTCCTCCTCCTCCTACTACTACATTAACCCTGGTCCTCCTCCTCCTCCTACTACATTAACCCTGGTCCTCCTCCTCCTCCTACTACATTAACCCTGGTCCTCCTCCTCCTACTACTACATTAACCCTGGTCCTCCTCCTCCTACTACATTAACCCTGGTCCTCCTCCTCCTACTACATTAACCCTGGTCCTCCTCCTACTACATTAACCCTGGTCCTCCTCCTCCTACTACATTAACCCTGGTCCTCCTCCTCCTCCTACTACATTAACCCTGGTCCTCCTCCTCCTACTACATTAACCCTGGTCCTCCTCCTCCTACTACATTAACCCTGGTCCTCCTCCTCCTACTACATTAACCCTGGTCCTCCTCCTCCTCCTACTACATTAACCCTGGTCCTCCTCCTCCTCCTACTACATTAACCCTGGTCCTCCTACTACATTAACCCTGGTCCTCCTACTACATTAACCCTGGTCCTCCTCCTCCTACTACATTAACCCTGGTCCTCCTCCTCCTAGTACATTAACCCTGGTCCTCCTCCTCCTACTACATTAACCCTGGTCCTCCTCCTACTACATTAACCCTGGTCCTCGTCCTACTACATTAACCCTGGTCCTCCTCCACCTACTACATTAACCCTGGTCCTCCTCCTCCTACTACATTAACCCTGGTCCTCCTCCTCCTACATTAACCCTGGTCCTCCTCCTCCTACTACATTAACCCTGGTCCTCCTCCTCCTCCTACTACATTAACCCTGGTCCTCCTCCTCCTACTACATTAACCCTGGTCCTCCTCCTCCTACTACATTAACCCTGGTCCTCCTCCTCCTCCTACTACATTAACCCTGGTCCTCCTCCTCCTCCTACTACATTAACCCTGGTCCTCCTCCTACTACATTAACCCTGGTCCTCCTACTCCTACTACATTAACCCTGGTCCTCCTACTCCTACTACAATAACCCTGGACCTCCTCCTCCTCCTACTACAATAACCCTGGACCTCCTCCTCCTCCTACTACATTAACCCTGGTCCTCCTCCTCCTCCTACTACATTAACCCTGGTCCTCCTCCTCCTACTACATTAACCCTGGTCCTCCTCCTACTACTACATTAACCCTGGTCCTCCTCCTCCTCCTACTACATTAACCCTGGTCCTCCTCCTCCTACTACATTAACCCTGGTCCTCCTCCTCCTCCTACTACATTAACCCTGGTCCTCCTCCTCCTACTACATTAACCCTGGTCCTCCTCCTACTACATTAACCCTGGTCCTCCTCCTCCTACGACATTAACCCTGGTCCTCCTCATCCTCCTACTACATTAACCCTGGTCCTCCTCCTCCTCCTACTACATTAACCCTGGTCCTCCTCCTCCTCCTACTACATTAACCCTGGTCCTCCTCCTCCTACTACATTAACCCTGGTCCTCCTCCTCCTACTACATTAACCCTGGTCCTCCTCCTCCTACTACTACATTAACCCTGGTCCTCCTCCTCCTCCTACTACATTAACCCTGGTCCTCCTCCTCCTACTACATTAACCCTGGTCCTCCTCCTCCTCCTACGACATTAACCCTGGTCCTCCTCCTCCTCCTACGACATTAACCCTGGTCCTCCTCCTCCTCCTACATTAACCCTGGTCCTCCTCCTCCTACTACTACAATAACCCTGGTCCTCCTCCTCCTACTACATTAACCCTGGTCCTCCTCCTCCTCCTACTACATTAACCCTGGTCCTTCTCCTCCTACTACATTAACCCTGGTCTTCCTCCTCCTCCTACTACATTAACCCTGGTACTCCTCCTCCTACGACATTAACCCTGGTCCTCCTCCTCCTCCTCCATTAACCCTGGTCCTCCTCCTCCTATGACATTAACCCTGGTCCTCCTCCTCCTACGACATTAACCCTGGTCCTCCTCCTCCTACTAATACATTAACCCTGGTCCTCCTCCTCCTCCTACTACATTAACCCTGGTCCTCCTCCTCCTACTACTACATTAACCCTGGTCCTCCTCCTCCTCCTACTACATTAACCCTGGTCCTCCTCCTCCTACTACATTAACCCTGGTCCTCCTCCTACTACTACATTAACCCTGGTCCTCCTCCTCCTCCTACTACATTAACCCTGGTCCTCCTCCTCCATTAACCCTGGTCCTCCTCCTCCATTAACCCTGGTCCTCCTCCTCCTACTACATTA
The DNA here is from genome assembly GCF_045679555.1 of Salvelinus alpinus. NCBI lineage: Eukaryota > Metazoa > Chordata > Actinopteri > Salmoniformes > Salmonidae > Salvelinus > Salvelinus alpinus. Next base: position 8,410 of record NW_027256226.1, read on the forward strand.
ACCCTGGTCCTCCTCCTCCTACTACATTAACCCTGGTCCTCCTCCTCCTACTACATTAACCCTGGTCCTCCTCCTCCTCCTACTACATTAACCCTGGTCCTCCTCCTCCTCCTACTACATTAACCCTGGTCCTCCTCCTCCTCCTACTACATTAACCCTGGTCCTCCTCCTACTACATTAACCCTGGTCCTCCTCCTCCTCCTACTACATTAACCCTGGTCCTCCTCCTCCTAGTACTACATTTACCCTGGTCCTCCTCCTACTACATTAACCCTGGTCCTCCTCCTCCTCCTACTACATTAACCCTGGTCCTCCTCCTCCTCCTACTACATTAACCCTGGTCCTCCTCCTCCTACTACATCAACCCTGGTCCTCCTCCTACTACATTAACCCTGGTCCTCCTCCTCCTACTACATTAACCCTGGTCCTCCTCCTCCTCCTACTACATTAACCCTGGTCCTCCTCCTCCTACTACATTAACCCTGGTCCTCCTCCTCCTCCTCCTACTACATTAACAGGGTTCGAGTCAGGGTTAGAGACAGGGTTAGAGACAGGGTTAGAGACAGGGTTAGAGACAGGGTTAGGTTTAGAGACAGGGTTAGAGTCAGGGTTAGAGTCAGGGTTAGAGTCAGGGTCAGGTTTAGAGACAGGTTTAGAGTCAGGGTTAGAGTCAGGGTTAGAGTCAGGGGAGTATTCCTCTAGGGGTCAGTATGTTCATTGGACCAGAGCAGCAGTGTGTTTACCCATGGCCCAGTTATTTGCTAATCCCCCCCCCTCCTGGCCCCGGCCTCACTAGCGAAAAACAACAACAGCCTGTTGTATCTTCTCTTTCTCCCTCAGAGACGTGTTCTACAGTCAGAGACGTGTTCTACAGTCAGAGGGAATCAGTGCTCGCTCAGAGACGTGTTCTACAGTCAGAGGGAATCGGTGCTCGCTCAGAGACGTGTTCTACAGTCAGAGGGAATCAGTGCTCGCTCAGAGACGTGTTCTACAGTCAGAGGGAATCGGTGCTCGCTCAGAGACGTGTTCTACAGTCGGAGGGAATCAGTGGTCGCTCAGAGACGTGTCCTACAGTCAGAGGGAATCGGCGCTCGCTCAGACTCTCCTCTCAAGGCTCCACACTGGAGATACATCATGTTATAGACCCCTGAAATGTCCTACTGGAAATACATCACATTATGGGGCATAATGGTAGGGGAGAGGGGCATAATGGTAGGGGAGAGGGGCATAATGGCAGAGGAGAGGGGCATAATGGTAGGGGAGAGGGGCATAATGATAGGGGAGAGGGGCATAATGGTAGGGGAGAGGGGCATAATGGCAGAGGAGAGGGGCATAATGGTAGGGGAGAGGGGCATAATGGTAGGGGAGAGGGGCATAATGGTAGGGGAGAGTGGCATAATGGTAGGGGAGAGGGGCATAATGGTAGGGGAGAGGGGCATAATGGCAGGGGAGAGGGGCATAATGGCAGGGGAGAGGGGCATAATGGTAGGGGAGAGGGGCATAATGGTAGGGGAGAGGAGCATAATGGTAGGGGAGAGGGGCATAATGGTAGGGGAGAGAGGCATAATGGTAGGGGAGAGGGGCATAATGGTAGGGGAGAGGGGCATAATGATAGGGGAGAGGGGCATAATGATAGGGGAGAGGGGCATAATGGTAGGGGAGAGGGGCATAATGGTAGGGGAGAGGGGCATAATGGTAGGGGAGAGGGGCATAATGGTAGGGGAGAGGGGCATAATGGTAGGGGAGAGGGGCATAATGGCAGGGGAGAGGGGCATAATGGCAGGGGAGAGGGGCATAATGGCGGGGGAGAGGGGCATAATGGCGGGGGAGAGGGGCATAATGGTGGGGGAGAGGGGCATAATGGTAGGGGAGAGGGGCATAATGGTAGGGGAGAGGGGCATAATGGTAGGGGAGAGGGGCATAATGGTAGGGGAGAGGGGCATAATGGTAGGGAAGAGGGGCATAATGGTAGGGGAGAGGGGCATAATGGTAGGGGAGAGGGGCATAATGGTAGGGGAGAGGGGCATAATGGTAGGGGAGAGAGGCATAATGGTAGGGGAGAGAGGCATAATGGTAGGGGAGAGGGGCATAATGGTAGGGGAGAGGGGCATAATGGTAGGGGAGAGGGGCATAATGGTAGGGGAGAGGGGCATAATGGTAGGGAGAGGGGCATAATGGCAGGGGAGAGGGGCATAATGGTAGGGGAGAGGGGCATAATGATAGGGGAGAGGGGCATAATGGTAGGGGAGAGGGGCATAATGGTAGGGGAGAGGGGCATAATGGCAGGGGAGAGGGGCATAATGGTAGGGGAGAGGGGCATAATGATAGGGGAGAGGGGCATAATGGCAGGGGAGAGGGGCATAATGGCAGGGGAGAGGGGCATAATGGCAGGGGAGAGGGGCATAATGATAGGGGAGAGGGGCATAATGGTAGGGGAGAGGGGCATAATGGTAGGGGAGAGGGGCATAATGGTGGGGGAGAGGGGCATAATGGTGGGGGAGAGGGGCATAATGGTAGGAGAGAGGGGCATAATGGTAGGGGAGAGGGGCATAATGATAGGGGAGAGGGGCATAATGGTAGGGGAGAGGGGCATAATGGTGGGGGAGAGGGGCATAATGGTAGGAGAGAGGGGCATAATGGTAGGGGAGAGGGGCATAATGGTAGGAGAGAGGGGCATAATGGCAGGGGAGAGGGGCATAATGGCAGAGGAGAGGGGCATAATGATAGGAGAGAGGGGCATAATGGCAGGGGAGAGGGGCATAATGGTAGGGGAGAGGGGCATAATGGTAGGGGAGAGGGGCATAATGGCAGGGGAGAGGGGCATAATGGCAGGGGAGAGGGGCATAATGGCAGGGGAGAGGGGCATAATGGTAGGGGAGAGGGGCATAATGATAGGGGAGAGGGGCATAATGGTAGGGGAGAGGGGCATAATGGTAGGGGAGAGGGGCATAATGGCAGGGGAGAGGGGCATAATGGTAGGGGAGAGGGGCATAATGATAGGGGAGAGGGGCATAATGGCAGGGGAGAGGGGCATAATGGCAGGGGAGAGGGGCATAATGGCAGGGGAGAGGGGCATAATGATAGGGGAGAGGGGCATAATGGTAGGGGAGAGGGGCATAATGGTAGGGGAGAGGGGCATAATGGTGGGGGAGAGGGGCATAATGGTGGGGGAGAGGGGCATAATGGTAGGAGAGAGGGGCATAATGGTAGGGGAGAGGGGCATAATGATAGGGGAGAGGGGCATAATGGTAGGGGAGAGGGGCATAATGGTGGGGGAGAGGGGCATAATGGTAGGAGAGAGGGGCATAATGGTAGGGGAGAGGGGCATAATGGTAGGAGAGAGGGGCATAATGGCAGGGGAGAGGGGCATAATGGCAGAGGAGAGGGGCATAATGATAGGAGAGAGGGGCATAATGGCAGGGGAGAGGGGCATAATGGTAGGGGAGAGGGGCATAATGGTAGGGGAGAGGGGCATAATGGCAGGGGAGAGGGGCATAATGGTAGGGGAGAGGGGCATAATGGTAGGAGAGAGGGGCATAATGATAGGGGAGAGGGGCATAATGGCAGAGAAGAGGGGGGAGGTGATGGTTTATATTGAAGGGCTGAGGGTGTCTAATCTGGCCCTCTGCATCTGGCCCTCTGCTCTCTCTAGGGTCTGTCTGGGTTAAAGCTGGCCTGCAGACATGATAATCCTCCCGATTAAAGCCAGTATAGACCGAAACCAGACTGAGCCTCTCAGAGTTACATTTAAGAAAAATCCCCAACCCCAAAAAATAAAAATGAAAAGATGAATTAAGTAAATAGCAGAGTGGGTCAATCTGTGCAACAACTAAGAGGCTCCACTTGTCTGCTGTTTTGGTGCCCTGACTACCGTGGTGTGAACAGCCTGAAGCAACCCGTACGCATGAACAGATACTGTGTGTTCTTCAAGTGTTGCATCTCACTCATCTCAAAGTCCTAGCCCATTCATTGATGCCCTGCTTCACTGAAGTTGGGAGACATGGCAAGATACAGCGAGGCCCATCTATCAGTATAGGCAGGTCGGCCAGCAGGTCGGCCAGCAGGCAGACCATCAGAACTGTACACCATCTATCAGTATAGGCAGGTCGGCCAGCAGGCAGACGTCAGAACTGTACACCATCTATCAGTATAGGCAGGTCGGCCAGCAGGCAGACGTCAGAACTGTACACCATCTATCAGTATAGGCAGGTCGGCCAGCAGCCAGACCATCAGAACTGTACACCATCTATCAGTATAGGCAGGTCGGCCAGCAGGCTGACTGTCAGAACTGTACACCATCTATCAGTATAGGCAGGTCGGCCAGCAGGCTGACGTCAGAACTGTACACCATCTATCAGTATAGGCAGGTCGGCCAGCAGCCAGACCATCAGAACTGTACACCATCAGTATCGGCAGCACCAGTTGGGCCAGATGTACACCATCTCGATGGGCTCTCGTTAGAGTTATTAACATTCTCTTTCTGCAAATCACAGTTATGGAGTGAGATGAGCGGCTGGAATGTTGACTCAACCAATCACAGCTCAGCTTTCTCCGTCTCTCTCTCTGTCACGATCGTTTGTAGAAACGGACCAAGGCGCAGCGTGAATACAGTTCTACATAATTTATTAAAAAGTGAAACTTAACAAAAACAAAAAACGATAAACGAACAACGAACCGTGACTACAGAGGTGCTACGTGCACTAATTCAATATCCCACAAAACACAGGTGGAAAAAAGGCTACTTAAATATGATCCCCAATTAGAGACAACGATTACCAGCTGCCTCTAATCGGGAACCATATCAAGCACACCAACATAGAAATATGAAAACTAGAACACCACATAGAAATAATAGACTAGAACACCCCAGCCCTGATCTACTACACCATAGAGAAACAATGTCTCTCTGTGGTCAGGGCGTGACCCTCTCTACATCTCCCGCTCTGTCCCTTTCGCTCTCTCTCCGAGTAATTCTTCATCGTGTAACCTGCTGAGTGAGTAGCTGTCTTCCAGGTCTCTACAAACAGTCACCATTTCATTTGATCTCCAGTCAGGCTAATTTTACTACTAGACCATGAAGCTAGACAGAATACCTATGGTAACAGACTAGGGGGACAGTGGAGACAGAATACCTATGGTAACAGACTAGGGGGACAGTGGAGACAGAATACCTATGATAACAGACTAGAGGGACAGTGGAGACAGAATACCTATGGTAACAGACTAGGGGGACAGTGGAGACAGAATACCTATGGTAACAGACTAGGGGGACAGTGGAGACAGAATACCTATGGTAACAGACTAGAGGGACAGTGGAGACAGAATACCTATGGTAACAGACTAGGGGGACAGTGGAGACAGAATACCTATGGTAACAGACTAGGGGGACAGGGTAGGACAGCGGAGACAGAATACCTATGGTAACAGACTAGGGGGACAGTGGAGACAGAATACCTATGGTAACAGACTAGGGGGACAGTGGAGACAGAATACCTATGATAACAGACTAGGGGGACAGTGGAGACAGAATACCTATGATAACAGACTAGGGGGACAGTGGAGACAGAATACCTATGGTAACAGACTAGGGGGACAGCGGAGACAGAATACCTATGGTAACAGACTAGGGGGACAGTGGAGACAGAATACCTATGGTAACAGACTAGAGGGACAGTGGAGACAGAATACCTATGGTAACAGACTAGGGGGACAGTGGAGACAGAATACCTATGGTAACAGACTAGAGGGACAGTGGAGACAGAATACCTATGGTAACAGACTAGGGGGACAGTGGAGACAGAATACCTATGGTAACAGACTAGGGGGACAGTGGAGACAGAATACCTATGGTAACAGACTAGGGGGACAGTGGAGACAGAATACCTATGGTAACAGACTAGGGGGACAGTGGAGACAGAATACCTATGGTAACAGACTAGGGGGACAGTGGAGACAGAATACCTATGGTAACAGACTAGGGGGACAGTGGAGACAGAATACCTATGGTAACAGACTAGGGGGACAGTGGAGACAGAATACCTATGGTAACAGACTAGGGGGACAGTGGAGACAGAATACCTATGGTAACAGACTAGAGGGACAGTGGAGACAGAATACCTATGGTAACAGACTAGAGGGACAGTGGAGACAGAATACCTATGGTAACAGACTAGGGGGACAGTGGAGACAGAATACCTATGGTAACAGACTAGGGGGACAGTGGAGACAGAATACCTATGGTAACAGACTAGGGGGACAGTGGAGACAGAATACCTATGGTAACAGACTAGGGGGACAGCGGAGACAGAATACCTATGGTAACAGACTAGAGGGACAGTGGAGACAGAATACCTATGGTAACAGACTAGGGGGACAGTGGAGACAGAATACCTATGGTAACAGACTAGGGGGACAGTGGAGACAGAATACCTATGGTAACAGACTAGAGGGACAGTGGAGACAGAATACCTATGGTAACAGACTAGAGGGACAGTGGAGACAGAATACCTATGATAACAGACTAGGGGGACAGTGGAGACAGAATACCTATGGTAACAGACTAGGGGGACAGTGGAGACAGAATACCTATGGTAACAGACTAGGGGGACAGTGGAGACAGAATACCTATGGTAACAGACTAGAGGGACAGTGGAGACAGAATACCTATGGTAACAGACTAGAGGGACAGTGGAGACAGAATACCTATGGTAACAGACTAGGGGGACAGTGGAGACAGAATACCTATGGTAACAGACTAGAGGGACAGTGGAGACAGAATACCTATGGTAACAGACTAGGGGGACAGTGGAGACAGAATACCTATGATAACAGACTAGGGGGACAGTGGAGACAGAATACCTATGATAACAGACTAGGGGGACAGTGGAGACAGAATACCTATGGTAACAGACTAGGGGGACAGTGGAGACAGAATACCTATGGTAACAGACTAGGGGGACAGCGGAGACAGAATACCTATGGTAACAGACTAGGGGGACAGCGGAGACAGAATACCTATGGTAACAGACTAGGGGGACAGTGGAGACAGAATACCTATGGTAACAGACTAGAGGGACAGTGGAGACAGAATACCTATGGTAACAGACTAGGGGGACAGTGGAGACAGAATACCTATGGTAACAGACTAGGGGGACAGTGGAGACAGAATACCTATGGTAACAGACTAGGGGGACAGTGGAGACAGAATACCTATGATAACAGACTAGGGGGACAGTGGAGACAGAATACCTATGATAACAGACTAGGGGGACAGTGGAGACAGAATACCTATGGTAACAGACTAGGGGGACAGTGGAGACAGAATACCTATGGTAACAGACTAGGGGGACAGTGGAGACAGAATACCTATGATAACAGACTAGGGGGACAGTGGAGACAGAATACCTATGGTAACAGACTAGGGGGACAGTGGAGACAGAATACCTATGGTAACAGACTAGGGGGACAGTGGAGACAGAATACCTATGGTAACAGACTAGGGGGACAGTGGAGACAGAATACCTATGGTAACAGACTAGGGGGACAGTGGAGACAGAATACCTATGATAACAGACTAGGGGGACAGTGGAGACAGAATACCTATGGTAACAGACTAGGGGGACAGTGGAGACAGAATACCTATGGTAACAGACTAGGGGGACAGTGGAGACAGAATACCTATGGTAACAGAATAGGGGGACAGTGGAGACAGAATACCTATGGTAACAGACTAGGGGGACAGTGGAGACAGAATACCTATGATAACAGACTAGGGGGACAGTGGAGACAGAATACCTATGGTAACAGACTAGAGGGACAGTGGAGACAGAATACCTATGGTAACAGACTAGGGGGACAGTGGAGACAGAATACCTATGGTAACAGACTAGAGGGACAGTGGAGACAGAATACCTATGATAACAGACTAGGGGGACAGTGGAGACAGAATACCTATGGTAACAGACTAGGGGGACAGTGGAGACAGAATACCTATGGTAACAGACTAGGGGGACAGTGGAGACAGAATACCTATGGTAACAGACTAGGGGGACAGTGGAGACAGAATACCTATGGTAACAGACTAGGGGGACAGTGGAGACAGAATACCTATGGTAACAGACTAGAGGGACAGTGGAGACAGAATACCTATGGTAACAGACTAGAGGGACAGTGGAGACAGAATACCTATGGTAACAGACTAGAGGGACAGTGGAGACAGAATACCTATGGTAACAGACTAGGGGGACAGTGGAGACAGAATACCTATGGTAACAGACTAGAGGGACAGTGGAGACAGAATACCTATGATAACAGACTAGGGGGACAGTGGAGACAGAATACCTATGGTAACAGACTAGGGGGACAGTGGAGACAGAATACCTATGGTAACAGACTAGGGGGACAGTGGAGACAGAATACCTATGGTAACAGACTAGAGGGACAGTGGAGACAGAATACCTATGGTAACAGACTAGGGGGACAGTGGAGACAGAATACCTATGGTAACAGACTAGAGGGACAGTGGAGACAGAATACCTATGGTAACAGACTAGGGGGACAGTGGAGACAGAATACCTATGGTAACAGACTAGGGGGACAGTGGAGACAGAATACCTATGGTAACAGACTAGGGGGACAGTGGAGACAGAATACCTATGGTAACAGACTAGGGGGACAGTGGAGACAGAATACCTATGGTAACAGACTAGGGGGACAGTGGAGACAGAATACCTATGGTAACAGACTAGGGGGACAGTGGAGACAGAATACCTATGGTAACAGACTAGAGGGACAGTGGAGACAGAATACCTATGGTAACAGACTAGAGGGACAGTGGAGACAGAATACCTATGGTAACAGACTAGGGGGACAGTGGAGACAGAATACCTATGGTAACAGACTAGGGGGACAGTGGAGACAGAATACCTATGGTAACAGACTAGAGGGACAGTGGAGACAGAATACCTATGGTAACAGACTAGGGGGACAGTGGAGACAGAATACCTATGATAACAGACTAGGGGGACAGTGGAGACAGAATACCTATGGTAACAGACTAGGGGGACAGTGGAGACAGAATACCTATGGTAACAGACTAGGGGGACAGTGGAGACAGAATACCTATGATAACAGACTAGGGGGACAGTGGAGACAGAATACCTATGATAACAGACTAGGGGGACAGTGGAGACAGAATACCTATGGTAACAGACTAGGGGGACAGTGGAGACAGAATACCTATGGTAACAGACTAGGGGGACAGTGGAGACAGAATACCTATGATAACAGACTAGGGGGACAGTGGAGACAGAATACCTATGATAACAGACTAGAGGGACAGTGGAGACAGAATACCTATGATAACAGACTAGAGGGACAGTGGAGACAGAATACCTATGGTAACAGACTAGGGGGACAGTGGAGACAGAATACCTATGATAACAGACTAGAGGGACAGTGGAGACAGAATACCTATGATAACAGACTAGGGGGACAGTGGAGACAGAATACCTATGGTAACAGACTAGGGGGACAGTGGAGACAGAATACCTATGGTAACAGACTAGGGGGACAGGGTAGAACAGTGGAGACAGAATACCTATGGTAACAGACTAGGGGGACAGTGGAGACAGAATACCTATGATAACAGACTAGAGGGACAGTGGAGACAGAATACCTATGATAACAGACTAGGGGGACAGTGGAGACAGAATACCTATGGTAACAGACTAGGGGGACAGTGGAGACAGAATACCTATGGTAACAGACTAGAGGGACAGGGTAGAACAGTGGAGACAGAATACCTATGGTAACAGACTAGGGGGACAGGGTAGAACAGTGGAGACAGAATACCTATGGTAACAGACTAGAGGGACAGTGGAGACAGAATACCTATGGTAACAGACTAGGGGGACAGTGGAGACAGAATACCTATGGTAACAGACTAGAGGGACAGTGGAGACAGAATACCTATGATAACAGACTAGGGGGACAGTGGAGACAGAATACCTATGATAACAGACTAGGGGGACAGTGGAGACAGAATACCTATGGTAACAGACTAGGGGGACAGTGGAGACAGAATACCTATGGTAACAGACTAGGGGGACAGTGGAGACAGAATACCTATGATAACAGACTAGGGGGACAGTGGAGACAGAATACCTATGGTAACAGACTAGGGGGACAGTGGAGACAGAATACCTATGGTAACAGACTAGGGGGACAGTGGAGACAGAATACCTATGATAACAGACTAGGGGGACAGTGGAGACAGAATACCTATGGTAACAGACTAGGGGGACAGTGGAGACAGAATACCTATGGTAACAGACTAGGGGGACAGTGGAGACAGAATACCTATGGTAACAGACTAGGGGGACAGTGGAGACAGAATACCTATGATAACAGACTAGGGGGACAGTGGAGACAGAATACCTATGGTAACAGACTAGGGGGACAGTGGAGACAGAATACCTATGGTAACAGACTAGGGGGACAGTGGAGACAGAATACCTATGGTAACAGACTAGGGGGACAGTGGAGACAGAATACCTATGATAACAGACTAGGGGGACAGTGGAGACAGAATACCTATGGTAACAGACTAGGGGGACAGTGGAGACAGAATACCTATGATAACAGACTAGGGGGACAGTGGAGACAGAATACCTATGGTAACAGACTAGGGGGACAGTGGAGACAGAATACCTATGATAACAGACTAGGGGGACAGGGTAGGCAGCAGCTGGAGACAGAATACCTATGATAACAGACTAGGGGGACAGTGGAGACAGAATACCTATGGTAACAGACTAGAGGGACAGTGGAGACAGAATACCTATGGTAACAGACTAGGGGGACAGTGGAGACAGAATACCTATGGTAACAGACTAGAGGGACAGTGGAGACAGAATACCTATGATAACAGACTAGGGGGACAGTGGAGACAGAATACCTATGATAACAGACTAGGGGGACAGTGGAGACAGAATACCTATGATAACAGACTAGGGGGACAGTGGAGACAGAATACCTATGATAACAGACTAGGGGGACAGTGGAGACAGAATACCTATGGTAACAGACTAGAGGGACAGTGGAGACAGAATACCTATGGTAACAGACTAGGGGGACAGTGGAGACAGAATACCTATGGTAACAGACTAGGGGGACAGTGGAGACAGAATACCTATGGTAACAGACTAGAGGGACAGTGGAGACAGAATACCTATGGTAACAGACTAGGGGGACAGTGGAGACAGAATACCTATGGTAACAGACTAGGGGGACAGTGGAGACAGAATACCTATGGTAACAGACTAGAGGGACAGTGGAGACAGAATACCTATGGTAACAGACTAGAGGGACAGTGGAGACAGAATACCTATGGTAACAGACTAGGGGGACAGTGGAGACAGAATACCTATGGTAACAGACTAGAGGGACAGTGGAGACAGAATACCTATGGTAACAGACTAGGGGGACAGTGGAGACAGAATACCTATGGTAACAGACTAGAGGGACAGTGGAGACAGAATACCTATGATAACAGACTAGGGGGACAGTGGAGACAGAATACCTATGGTAACAGACTAGGGGGACAGTGGAGACAGAATACCTATGGTAACAGACTAGAGGGACAGTGGAGACAGAATACCTATGATAACAGACTAGGGGGACAGTGGAGACAGAATACCTATGGTAACAGACTAGAGGGACAGGGTAGGACAGTGGAGACAGAATACCTATGGTAACAGACTAGAGGGACAGTGGAGACAGAATACCTATGATAACAGACTAGGGGGACAGTGGAGACAGAATACCTATGGTAACAGACTAGGGGGACAGTGGAGACAGAATACCTATGGTAACAGACTAGGGGGACAGTGGAGACAGAATACCTATGGTAACAGACTAGAGGGACAGTGGAGACAGAATACCTATGGTAACAGACTAGGGGGACAGTGGAGACAGAATACCTATGATAACAGACTAGGGGGACAGGGTAGGACAGTGGAGACAGAATACCTATGATAACAGACTAGGGGGACAGTGGAGACAGAATACCTATGATAACAGACTAGGGGGACAGTGGAGACAGAATACCTATGGTAACAGACTAGGGGGACAGCGGAGACAGAATACCTATGGTAACAGACTAGGGGGACAGTGGAGACAGAATACCTATGGTAACAGACTAGAGGGACAGTGGAGACAGAATACCTATGGTAACAGACTAGGGGGACAGTGGAGACAGAATACCTACTGGTAACAGACTAGAGGGACAGTGGAGACAGAATACCTATGATAACAGACTAGGGGGACAGTGGAGACAGAATACCTATGATAACAGACTAGGGGGACAGTGGAGACAGAATACCTATGGTAACAGACTAGGGGGACAGTGGAGACAGAATACCTATGGTAACAGACTAGGGGGACAGTGGAGACAGAATACCTATGGTAACAGACTAGGGGGACAGTGGAGACAGAATACCTATGGTAACAGACTAGGGGGACAGTGGAGACAGAATACCTATGGTAACAGACTAGGGGGACAGTGGAGACAGAATACCTATGATAACAGACTAGGGGGACAGTGGAGACAGAATACCTATGGTAACAGACTAGAGGGACAGGGTAGGACAGTGGAGACAGAATACCTATGGTAACAGACTAGAGGGACAGTGGAGACAGAATACCTATGATAACAGACTAGGGGGACAGTGGAGACAGAATACCTATGGTAACAGACTAGGGGGACAGTGGAGACAGAATACCTATGGTAACAGACTAGGGGGACAGTGGAGACAGAATACCTATGGTAACAGACTAGAGGGACAGTGGAGACAGAATACCTATGATAACAGACTAGGGGGACAGGGTAGGACAGCGGAGACAGAATACCTATGATAACAGACTAGGGGGACAGTGGAGACAGAATACCTATGATAACAGACTAGAGGGACAGTGGAGACAGAATACCTATGGTAACAGACTAGGGGGACAGTGGAGACAGAATACCTATGGTAACAGACTAGAGGGACAGTGGAGACAGAATACCTATGATAACAGACTAGGGGGACAGTGGAGACAGAATACCTATGATAACAGACTAGGGGGACAGTGGAGACAGAATACCTATGATAACAGACTAGGGGGACAGTGGAGACAGAATACCTATGATAACAGACTAGGGGGACAGTGGAGACAGAATACCTATGGTAACAGACTAGAGGGACAGTGGAGACAGAATACCTATGGTAACAGACTAGGGGGACAGTGGAGACAGAATACCTATGGTAACAGACTAGGGGGACAGTGGAGACAGAATACCTATGGTAACAGACTAGAGGGACAGTGGAGACAGAATACCTATGGTAACAGACTAGGGGGACAGTGGAGACAGAATACCTATGGTAACAGACTAGGGGGACAGTGGAGACAGAATACCTATGGTAACAGACTAGAGGGACAGTGGAGACAGAATACCTATGGTAACAGACTAGAGGGACAGTGGAGACAGAATACCTATGGTAACAGACTAGGGGGACAGTGGAGACAGAATACCTATGGTAACAGACTAGAGGGACAGTGGAGACAGAATACCTATGGTAACAGACTAGGGGGACAGTGGAGACAGAATACCTATGGTAACAGACTAGAGGGACAGTGGAGACAGAATACCTATGATAACAGACTAGGGGGACAGTGGAGACAGAATACCTATGGTAACAGACTAGGGGGACAGTGGAGACAGAATACCTATGGTAACAGACTAGAGGGACAGTGGAGACAGAATACCTATGATAACAGACTAGGGGGACAGGGTAGGACAGCGGAGACAGAATACCTATGATAACAGACTAGGGGGACAGTGGAGACAGAATACCTATGATAACAGACTAGAGGGACAGTGGAGACAGAATACCTATGGTAACAGACTAGAGGGACAGTGGAGACAGAATACCTATGATAACAGACTAGGGGGACAGTGGAGACAGAATACCTATGGTAACAGACTAGAGGGACAGTGGAGACAGAATACCTATGATAACAGACTAGGGGGACAGTGGAGACAGAATACCTATGGTAACAGACTAGAGGGACAGGGTAGGACAGTGGAGACAGAATACCTATGGTAACAGACTAGAGGGACAGTGGAGACAGAATACCTATGATAACAGACTAGGGGGACAGTGGAGACAGAATACCTATGGTAACAGACTAGAGGGACAGGGTAGGACAGTGGAGACAGAATACCTATGATAACAGACTAGGGGGACAGGGCAGGACAGTGGAGACAGAATACCTATGGTAACAGACTAGGGGGACAGTGGAGACAGAATACCTATGGTAACAGACTAGGGGGACAGTGGAGACAGAATACCTATGGTAACAGACTAGAGGGACAGTGGAGACAGAATACCTATGGTAACAGACTAGGGGGACAGTGGAGACAGAATACCTATGATAACAGACTAGGGGGACAGTGGAGACAGAATACCTATGATAACAGACTAGGGGGACAGTGGAGACAGAATACCTATGATAACAGACTAGGGGGACAGGGTAGGACAGTGGAGACAGAATACCTATGATAACAGACTAGGGGGACAGTGGAGACAGAATACCTATGATAACAGACTAGGGGGACAGTGGAGACAGAATACCTATGGTAACAGACTAGGGGGACAGTGGAGACAGAATACCTATGGTAACAGACTAGAGGGACAGTGGAGACAGAATACCTATGGTAACAGACTAGGGGGACAGTGGAGACAGAATACCTATGGTAACAGACTAGAGGGACAGTGGAGACAGAATACCTATGGTAACAGACTAGGGGGACAGCGGAGACAGAATACCTATGGTAACAGACTAGGGGGACAGCGGAGACAGAATACCTATGGTAACAGACTAGGGGGACAGCGGAGACAGAATACCTATGGTAACAGACTAGGGGGACAGTGGAGACAGAATACCTATGGTAACAGACTAGGGGGACAGTGGAGACAGAATACCTATGGTAACAGACTAGGGGGACAGTGGAGACAGAATACCTATGATAACAGACTAGGGGGACAGTGGAGACAGAATACCTATGGTAACAGACTAGGGGGACAGTGGAGACAGAATACCTATGATAACAGACTAGAGGGAC
>NW_027256227.1:0-23529 GCF_045679555.1 Salvelinus alpinus
ATGCACCCTGACGCACCGTAACGATGCACCCTAACGACAGGACGCACCCTGACGCACCCTGACGCACCCTGACGCACCCTAACAACGCACCCTAACGACACAACGCACCCTGACGCACCCTAACGACGCACCCTGACGCACCCTAACGACGCACCCTGACGAACCCTTACGACGCACCCTGACGAACCCTAACGACGCACCCTGACGCACCCTAACGACGCACCCTGACGCACCCTAACGACGCACCCTGACGAACCCTAACGAAGCACCCTGACGCACCCTAACGATGCACCCTAACGACGCACCCTGACGCACCCTAACGACGCACCCTGACGAACCCTAACGACGCACCCTGACTGACACCCTAACAACGCACCCTGACGACACAACGCACCCTGACGAACCCTAACGACGCACCCTGACGAACCCTAACGACGCACCCTGACGCACCCTAACGACGCAACCTGACGAACCCTAACGACGCACCCTGACACACCCTAACAACGCACCCTGACGACACAACGCACCCTGACGAACCCTAACGACGCACCCTGACGCACCCTAACGACGCACCCTGACGCACCCTAACGACGCCCCCTGACAACAAAACGCACCCTGACGCACCCTAACGATGCACCCTAACGACGCACCCTATCGCACCCTAACGACGCACCCTAACGACGCACCCTAACGCACCCTAACGACGCACCCTGACGCACCCTAACGACGCACCCTGACGAACCCTAACGAAGCACCCTGACGCACCCTAACGATGCACCCTAACGACGCACCCTGACGCACCCTAACGACGCACCCTGACGAACCCTAACGACGCACCCTAACGACGCACCCTGACGAACCCTAACGACGCACCCTGACACACCCTAACAACGCACCCTGACGACACAACGCACCCTGACGAACCCTAACGACGCACCCTGACGCACCCTAACGACGCACCCTGACGCACCCTAACGACGCACCCTGACGAACCCTGACGAACCCTAACGACGCACCCTGACGAACCCTAACGACGCACCCTGACGCACCGTAACGACGCACCCTAACGACAGGACGCACCCTGACGCACCCTGACGCACCCTGACGCACCCTAACAACGCACCCTAACAACGCACCCTGACGCACCCTAACGACGCACCCTGACGAACCCTAACGACGCACCCTGACGCACCCTAACGACGCACCCTGACGCACCCTAACGACGCACCCTGACGAACCCTAACGACGCACCCTAACAACAGGACGCACCCTGACGCACCCTAACGACGCACCCTGACGAACCCTAACGACGCACCCTGACACACCCTAACAACGCACCCTGACGACACAACGCACCCTGACGAACCCTAACGACGCACCCTGACGCACCCTAACGACGCACCCTGACGCACCCTAACGACGCACCCTGACGAACCCTGACGAACCCTAACGACGCACCCTGACGAACCCTAACGACGCACCCTGACGCACCGTAACGACGCACCCTAACGACAGGACGCACCCTGACGCACCCTGACGCACCCTGACGCACCCTAACAACGCACCCTAACAACGCACCCTGACGCACCCTAACGACGCACCCTGACGAACCCTAACGACGCACCCTGACGCACCCTAACGACGCACCCTGACGCACCGTAACGACGCACCCTGACGAACCCTAACGACGCACCCTAACAACAGGACGCACCCTGACGCACCCTAACGACGCACCCTGACGCACCCTAACGACGCACCCTGACGAACCCTAACAACGCACCCTGACGACACAACGCACCCTGACGAACCCTAACGACGCACCCTAACGACGCACCCTGACGCACCCTAACGACGCACCCTGACGAACCCTAACGACGCACCCTGACGCACCCTAACGACGCACCCTGACGCACCCTAACGACGCACCCTGACGAACCCTAACGACGCACCCTAACAACAGGACGCACCCTGACGCACCCTAACGACGCACCCTGACGCACCCTAACAACGCACCCTAACGACAGGACGCACCCTGACGCACCCTAACGACGCACCCTGACGCACCCTGACGCACCCTAACAACGCACCCTAACGACACGACACACCCTAACGACGCACCCTGACGAACCCTAACGACGCACCCTAACGACACAACGCACCCTGACGCACCCTAACGACGCACCCTGACGCACCCTAACGACGCACCCTGACGCACCCTAACGACGCACCCTGACGAACCCTAACGACGCACTCTGGCGAACCCTAACGACGCACCCTGACGCACCCTAACGACGCACCCTGACGCACCCTAACGACGCACCCTGACGCACCCTAACAACGCACCCTGACGACACAACGCACCCTGACGAACCCTAACGACGCACCCTGACGAACCCTAACGATGCACCCTGACGCACCCTAACAACGCACCCTGACGACACAACTCACCCTGACGAACCCTAACGACGCACCCTGACGAACCCTAACGACGCACCCTGACGCACCCTAACGACGCACCCTGACGCACCCTAACGTCGCACCCTGACGCACCCTAACGACGCACCCTGACACACCCTAACAACGCACCCTGACGACACAACGCACCCTGACGAACCCTAACGACGCACCCTGACGCACCGTAACGATGCACCCTAACGACAGGACGCACCCTGACGCACCCTGACGCACCCTGACGCACCCTAACAACGCACCCTAACGACACAACGCACCCTGACGCACCCTAACGACGCACCCTGACGCACCCTAACGACGCACCCTGACGAACCCTTACGACGCACCCTGACGAACCCTAATGACGCACCCTGACGCACCCTAACGACGCACCCTGACGCACCCTAACGACGCACCCTGACGAACCCTAACGAAGCACCCTGACGCACCCTAACGATGCACCCTAACGACGCACCCTGACGCACCCTAACGACGCACCCTGACGAACCCTAACGACGCACCCTAACGACGCACCCTGACACACCCTAACAACGCACCCTGACGACACAACGCACCCTGACGAACCCTAACGACGCACCCTGACGAACCCTAACGACGCACCCTGACGCACCCTAACGACGCACCCTGACGAACCCTAACGACGCACCCTGACACACCCTAACAACGCACCCTGACGACACAACGCACCCTGACGAACCCTAACGACGCACCCTGACGCACCCTAACGACGCACCCTGACGCACCCTAACGACGCCCCCTGACAACAAAACGCACCCTGACGCACCCTAACGATGCACCCTAACGACGCACCCTATCGCACCCTAACGACGCACCCTAACGACGCACCCTATCGCACCCTAACGACGCACCGTGACACACCCTAACGACGCACCCTGACGCACCCTAACAACGCACCCTGACGACACAACACACCCTGACGAACCCTAACGACGCACCCTGACGCACCCTAACGACGCACCCTGACGCACCCTAACGACGCACCTTGACGAACCCTAACGACGCACCCTGACGCACCCTAACGACGCACCCTGACGAACCCTAACGACGCACCCTAACGACGCACCCTATCGCACCCTAACGACGCACCCTGACGCACCCTAACGACGCACCCTAACGACGCACCTTATCGCACCCTAACGACGCACCCTGACACACCCTAACAACGCACCCTGACGACACAACGCACCCTGACGAACCCTAACGACGCACCCTGACGCACCCTAACGACGCACCCTGACGCACCCTAACGACGCACCCTGACGAACCCTAACGACGCACCCTGACACACCCTAACAAAGCACCCTGACGACACAACGCACCCTGACGAACCCTAACGACGCACCCTGACGCACCCTAACGACACACCCTGACGCACCCTAACGATGCACCCTGACGAACCCTAATGACGCACCCTGACGAACCCTAACGACGCACCCTGACGCACCCTAACGACGCACCCTGACGCACCCTAACGACGCACCCTGACGACACAACGCACCCTGACGCACCCTAACGACGCACCCTGACGAACCCTAACGACGCACCCTGACACACCCTAACGACGCACCCTGACGAACCCTAACAACGCACCCTAACGAAACAACGCGCCCTAACGACGCACCCTAACGACGCACCCTATCGCACCCTAACGACGCACCCTGACACACCCTAACGACGCACCCTGACGCACCCTAACAACACACCCTGACGACACAACGCACCCTGACGAACCCTAACGACGCACCCTAACGACGCACCCTATCGCACCCTAACAACGCACCCTGACACACCCTAACGACGCACCCTGACGCACCCTAACAACGCACCCTGACGACAAAACGCACCCTGACGACGCACCCTGACGAACCCTAACGACGCATCCTGACGAACCCTAACGACGCACCCTATCGCACTCTAACGACGCACCCTGACACACCTTAACAACGCACCCTGACGACACAACGCACCCTGACGAGCCCTAACAACGCACCCTGACGCACCCTAACGACGCACCCTGACACACCCTAACGACGCACCCTGACGAACCCTAACGACGCACCCTAACGACAGGACGCACCCTGACGAACCCTAACGACGCACCCTGACGCACCCTAACGACGCACCCTGACGCACCCTAACGACGCACCCTGACGACACAACGCACCCTGACGCACCCTAACGACGCACCCTGACGAACCCTAACGACGCACCCTGACACACCCTAACGACGCACCCTGACGAACCCTAACAACGCACCCTAACGAAACAACGCGCCCTAACGACGCACCCTAACGACGCACCCTATCGCACCCTAACGACGCACCCTGACACACCCTAACAACGCACCCTGACGCACCCTAACAACGCACCCTGACGACACAACGCACCCTGACGAACCCTAACGACGCACCCTAACGACGCACCCTATCGCACCCTAACGACGCACCCTAACGACGCACCCTATCGCACCCTAACGACGCACCCTGACACACCCTAACGACGCACCCTGACGCACCCTAACAACGCACCCTGACGACAAAACGCACCCTGACGAACGCTAACGACGCACCCTATCGCACCCTAACGACGCACCCTATCGCACCCTAACGACGCACCCTGACACACCCTAACGACGCACCCTGACGCACCCTAACAACGCACCCTGACGACACAACACACCCTGACGAACCCTAACGACGCACCCTGACGCACCCTAACGACACACCCTGACGCACCCTAACGACGCACCCTGACGAACCCTAACGACGCACCGTGACGCACCCTAACGACGCACCCTGACGAACCCAAACGACGCACCCTAACGACGCACCCTGACGCACCCTAACGACGCACCCTGACGCACCCTAACAACGCACCCTGACGACACAACGCACCCTGACGAACCCTAACGACGCACCCTGATGCACCCTAACGACGCACCCTGACGCACCCTAACGACGCACCCTGATGCACCCTAACGACGCACCCTGACGCACCCTAACGACGCACCCTGACGCACCCTAACAACGCACCCTAACGACAGGACGCACCCTGACGCACCCTAACGACGCACCCTGACGCACCCTAACAACGCACCCTAACAACGCACCCTGACGCACCCTAACGACGCACCCTGACGAACCCTAACGACGCACCCTGACGCACCCTAACGACGCACCCTGACGCACCCTAACGACGCACCCTGACGAACCCTAACGACGCACCCTAACAACAGGACGCACCCTGACGCACCCTAACGACGCACCCTGACGCACCCTAACAACGCACCCTAACGACAGGACGCACCCTGACGCACCCTAACGACGCACCCTGACACACCCTAACAACGCACCCTGACGACACAACGCACCCTGACGAACCCTAACGACGCACCCTAACGACGCACCCTGACGCACCCTAACGACGCACCCTGACGAACCCTAACGACGCACCCTGACGCACCCTAACGACGCACCCTGACGCACCCTAACGACGCACCCTGACGAACCCTAACGACGCACCCTAACAACAGGACGCACCCTGACGCACCCTAACGACGCATCCTGACGCACCCTAACAACGCACCCTAACGACAGGACGCACCCTGACGCACCCTAACGACGCACCCTGACGCACCCTAACAACGCACCCTAACGACACGACACACCCTAACGACGCACCCTGACGAACCCTAACGACGCACCCTAACGACACAACGCACCCTGACGCACCCTAACGACGCACCCTGACGCACCCTAACGACGCACCCTGACGCACCCTAACGACGCACCCTGACGAACCCTAACGACGCACTCTGGCGAACCCTAACGACGCACCCTGACGCACCCTAACGACGCACCCTGACGCACCCTAACGACGCACCCTGACGCACCCTAACGACGCACCCTGACGACACAACGCACCCTGACGAACCCTAACGACGCACCCTGACGAACCCTAACGATGCACCCTGACGCACCCTAACGACGCACCCTGACGCACCCTAACAACGCACCCTGACGACACAACTCACCCTGACGAACCCTAACGACGCACCCTGACGAACCCTAACGACGCACCCTGACGCACCCTAACGACGCACCCTGACGCACCCTAACGTCGCACCCTGACGCACCCTAACGACGCACCCTGACACACCCTAACAACGCACCCTGACGACACAACGCACCCTGACGAACCCTAACGACGCACCCTGACGCACCGTAACGATGCACCCTAACGACAGGACGCACCCTGACGCACCCTGACGCACCCTGACGCACCCTAACAACGCACCCTAACGACACAACGCACCCTGACGCACCCTAACGACGCACCCTGACGCACCCTAACGACGCACCCTGACGAACCCTTACGACGCACCCTGACGAACCCTAATGACGCACCCTGACGCACCCTAACGACGCACCCTGACGACCCGAACGACGCACCCTGACGAACCCTAACGAAGCACCCTGACGCACCCTAACGATGCACCCTAACGACGCACCCTGATGCACCCTAACGACGCACCCTGACGAACCCTAACGACGCACCCTAACGACGCACCCTGACACACCCTAACAACGCACCCTGACGACACAACGCACCCTGACGAACCCTAACGACGCACCCTGACGAACCCTAACGACGCACCCTGACGCACCCTAACGACGCACCCTGACGAACCCTAACGACGCACCCTGACACACCCTAACAACGCACCCTGACGACACAACGCACCCTGACGAACCCTAACGACGCACCCTGACGCACCCTAACGACGCACCCTGACGCACCCTAACGACGCCCCCTGACAACAAAACGCACCCTGACGCACCCTAACGACGCACCCTAACGACGCACCCTATCGCACCCTAACGACGCACCCTAACGACGCACCCTATCGCACCCTAACGACGCACCGTGACACACCCTAACGACGCACCCTGACGCACCCTAACAACGCACCCTGACGACACAACACACCCTGACGAACCCTAACGACGCACCCTGACGCACCCTAACGACGCACCCTGACGCACCCTAACGACGCACCTTGACGAACCCTAACGACGCACCCTGACGCACCCTAACGACGCACCCTGACGAACCCTAACGACGCACCCTAACGACGCACCCTATCGCACCCTAACGACGCACCCTGACGCACCCTAACGACGCACCCTATCGCACCCTAACGACGCACCGTGACACACCCTAACGACGCACCCTGACGCACCCTAACAACGCACCCTGACGACACAACACACCCTGACGAACCCTAACGACGCACCCTGACGCACCCTAACGACGCACCCTGACGCACCCTAACGACGCACCTTGACGAACCCTAACGACGCACCCTGACGCACCCTAACGACGCACCCTGACGAACCCTAACGACGCACCCTAACGACGCACCCTATCGCACCCTAACGACGCACCCTGACGCACCCTAACGACGCACCCTAACGACGCACCTTATCGCACCCTAACGACGCACCCTGACACACCCTAACAACGCACCCTGACGACACAACGCACCCTGACGAACCCTAACGACGCACCCTGACGCACCCTAACGACGCACCCTGACGCACCCTAACGACGCACGACGCACCCTATCGCACCCTAACGACGCTGACGCACCCTAACGACGCACCCTAACGACGCACCTTATCGCACCCTAACGACGCACCCTGACACACCCTAACAACGCACCCTGACGACACAACGCACCCTGACGAACCCTAACGACGCACCCTGACGCACCCTAACGACGCACCCTGACGCACCCTAACGACGCACCCTGACGAACCCTAACGACGCACCCTGACACACCCTAACAAAGCACCCTGACGACACAACGCACCCTGACGAACCCTAACGACGCACCCTGACGCACCCTAACGACACACCCTGACGCACCCTAACGATGCACCCTGACGAACCCTAATGACGCACCCTGACGAACCCTAACGACGCACCCTGACGCACCCTAACGACGCACCCTGACGCACCCTAACGACGCACCCTGACGACACAACGCACCCTGACGCACCCTAACGACGCACCCTGACGAACCCTAACGACGCACCCTGACACACCCTAACGACGCACCCTGACGAACCCTAACAACGCACCCTAACGAAACAACGCGCCCTAACGACGCACCCTAACGACGCACCCTATCGCACCCTAACGACGCACCCTGACACACCCTAACGACGCACCCTGACGCACCCTAACAACACACCCTGACGACACAACGCACCCTGACGAACCCTAACGACGCACCCTAACGACGCACCCTATCGCACCCTAACGACGCACCCTGACACACCCTAACGACGCACCCTGACGCACCCTAACAACGCACCCTGACGACAAAACGCACCCTGACGACACACCCTGACGAACCCTAACGACGCATCCTGACGAACCCTAACGACGCACCCTATCGCACTCTAACGACGCACCCAGACACACCTTAACAACGCACCCTGACGACACAACGCACCCTGACGAGCCCTAACAACGCACCCTGACGCACCCTAACGACGCACCCTGACACACCCTAACGACGCACCCTGACGAACCCTAACGACGCACCCTAACGACAGGACGCACCCTGACGAACCCTAACGACGCACCCTGACGCACCCTAACGACGCACCCTGACGCACCCTAACGACGCACCCTGACGACACAACGCACCCTGACGCACCCTAACGACGCACCCTGACGAACCCTAACGACGCACCCTGACACACCCTAACGACGCACCCTGACGAACCCTAACAACGCACCCTAACGAAACAACGCGCCCTAACGACGCACCCTAACGACGCACCCTATCGCACCCTAACGACGCACCCTGACACACCCTAACAACGCACCCTGACGCACCCTAACAACGCACCCTGACGACACAACGCACCCTGACGAACCCTAACGACGCACCCTAACGACGCACCCTATCGCACCCTAACGACGCACCCTAACGACGCACCCTATCGCACCCTAACGACGCACCCTGACACACCCTAACGACGCACCCTGACGCACCCTAACAACGCACCCTGACGACAAAACGCACCCTGACGAACGCTAACGACGCACCCTATCGCACCCTAACGACGCACCCTATCGCACCCTAACGACGCACCCTGACACACCCTAACGACGCACCCTGACGCACCCTAACAACGCACCCTGACGACACAACACACCCTGACGAACCCTAACGACGCACCCTGACGCACCCTAACGACGCACCCTGACGCACCCTAACGACGCACCCTGACGAACCCTAACGACGCACCGTGACGCACCCTAACGACGCACCCTGACGAACCCAAACGACGCACCCTAACGACGCACCCTGACGCACCCTAACGACGCACCCTGACGCACCCTAACAACGCACCCTAACGACACAACGCACCCTGACGAACCCTAACGACGCACCCTGATGCACCCTAACGACGCACCCTGACGCACCCTAACGACGCACCCTGATGCACCCTAACGACGCACCCTGACGCACCCTAACGACGCACCCTGACGCACCCTAACAACGCACCCTAACGACAGGACGCACCCTGACGCACCCTAACGACGCACCCTGACGCACCCTAACAACGCACCCTACCGACACAACGCACCCTGACGCACCCTAACGACGCACCCTGACGCACCCTAACGACGCACCCTGACGCACCCTAACGACGCACCCTGACGCACCCTAACGACGCACCCTGACGAACCCTAACGAAGCACCCTGACGCACCCTAACGACGCACCCTGACGCACCCTAACGACGCACCCTGACGCACCCTAACAACGCACCCTGACGACACAACGCACCCTGACGAACCCTAACGACGCACCCTGACGCACCCTGACGCACCCTGACACACCCTAACAACGCACCCTGACGACACAACTCACCCTGACGAACCCTAACGACGCACCCTGACGCACCCTAACGACGCACCCTAACGACGCACCCTGACGCACCCTAACGTCGCACCCTGACGCACCCTAACGACGCACCCTGACACACCCTAACAACGCACCCTGACGACACAACGCACCCTGACGAACCCTAACGACGCACCCTGACGCACCGTAACGATGCACCCTAACGACAGGACGCACCCCGACGCACCCTGACGCACCCTGACGCACCCTAACAACGCACCCTAACGACACAACGCACCCTGACGCACCCTAACGACGCACCCTGACGCACCCTAACGACGCACCCTGACGCACCCTAACGACGCACCCTGACGAACCCTAACGACGCACCCCGACGCACCCTAACGACGCACCCTGACGCACCCTAACGACGCACCCTGACGAACCCTAACGAAGCACCCTGACGCACCCTAACGATGCACCCTAACGACGCACCCTGACGCACCCTAACGACGCACCCTGACGAACCCTAACGACGCACCCTAACGACGCACCCTGACGAACCCTAACGACGCACCCTGACACACCCTAACAACGCACCCTGACGACACAACGCACCCTGACGAACCCTAACGACGCACCCTGACGCACCCTAACGACGCACCCTGACGCACCCTAACGACGCACCCTGACGAACCCTGACGAACCCTAACGACGCACCCTGACGAACCCTAACGACGCACCCTGACGCACCGTAACGACGCACCCTAACGACAGGACGCACCCTGACGCACCCTGACGCACCCTGACGCACCCTAACAACGCACCCTAACAACGCACCCTGACGCACCCTAACGACGCACCCTGACGAACCCTAACGACGCACCCTGACGCACCCTAACGACGCACCCTGACGCACCCTAACGACGCACCCTGACGAACCCTAACGACGCACCCTAACAACAGGACGCACCCTGACGCACCCTAACGACGCACCCTGACGCACCCTAACAACGCACCCTAACGACAGGACGCACCCTGACGCACCCTAACGACGCACCCTGACACACCCTAACAACGCACCCTGACGACACAACGCACCCTGACGAACCCTAACGACGCACCCTAACGACGCACCCTGACGCACCCTAACGACGCACCCTGACGCACCCTAACGACGCACCCTGACGACCCTAACGACGCACCCTGACGCACCCTAACGACGCACCCTGACGAACCCTAACGACGCACCCTAACAACAGGACGCACCCTGACGCACCCTAACGACGCACCCTGACGCACCCTAACAACGCACCCTAACAACAGGACGCACCCTGACGCACCCTAACGACGCACCCTGACGCACCCTGACGCACCCTAACAACGCACCCTAACGACACGACACACCCTAACGACGCACCCTGACGAACCCTAACGACGCACCCTAACGACACAACGCACCCTGACGCACCCTAACGACGCACCCTGACGCACCCTAACGACGCACCCTGACGCACCCTAACGACGCACCCTGACGAACCCTAACGACGCACTCTGGCGAACCCTAACGACGCACCCTGACGCACCCTAACGACGCACCCTGACGCACCCTAACGACGCACCCTGACGCACCCTAACAACGCACCCTGACGACACAACGCACCCTGACGAACCCTAACGATGCACCCTGACGCACCCTAACGACGCACCCTGACACACCCTAACAACGCACCCTGACGACACAACTCACCCTGACGAACCCTAACGACGCACCCTGACGAACCCTAACGACGCACCCTGACGCACCCTAACGACGCACCCTGACGCACCCTAACGTCGCACCCTGACGCACCCTAACGACGCACCCTGACACACCCTAACAACGCACCCTAACGACACGACACACCCTGACGCACCCGACGCACCCTGACGCACCCTAACAACGCACCCTAACGACACAACGCACCCTGACGCACCCTAACGACGCACCCTGACGCACCCTAACGACGCACCCTGACGAACCCTAACGACGCACCCTGACGAACCCTAATGACGCACCCTGACGCACCCTAACGACGCACCCTGACGCACCCTAACGACGCACCCTGACGAACCCTAACGAAGCACCCTGACGCACCCTAACGATGCACCCTAACGACGCACCCTGACGCACCCTAACGACGCACCCTGACGAACCCTAACGACGCACCCTAACGACGCACCCTGACACACCCTAACAACGCACCCTGACGACACAACGCACCCTGACGAACCCTAACGACGCACCCTGACGCACCCTAACGACGCACCCTGACGCACCCTAACGACGCACCCTGACGAACCCTAACGACGCACCCTGACACACCCTAACAACGCACCCTGACGACACAACGCACCCTGACGAACCCTAACGACGCACCCTGACGCACCCTAACGACGCACCCTGACGCACCCTAACGACGCCCCCTGACAACAAAACGCACCCTGACGCACCCTAACGATGCACCCTAACGACGCACCCTATCGCACCCTAACGACGCACCCTAACGACGCACCCTATCGCACCCTAACGACGCACCGTGACACACCCTAACGACGCACCCTGACGCACCCTAACAACGCACCCTGACGACACAACACACCCTGACGAACCCTAACGACGCACCCTGACGCACCCTAACGACGCACCCTGACGCACCCTGACGCACCCTAACGACGCACCTTGACGAACCCTAACGACGCACCCTGACGCACCCTAACGACGCACCCTGACGAACCCTAACGACGCACCCTAACGACGCACCCTATCGCACCCTAACGACGCACCCTGACGCACCCTAACGACGCACCCTAACGACGCACCTTATCGCACCCTAACGACGCACCCTGACACACCCTAACAACGCACCCTGACGACACAACGCACCCTGACGAACCCTAACGACGCACCCTGACGCACCCTAACGACGCACCCTGACGCACCCTAACGACGCACCCTGACGAACCCTAACGACGCACCCTGACACACCCTAACAAAGCACCCTGACGACACAACGCACCCTGACGAACCCTAACGACGCACCCTGACGCACCCTAACGACACACCCTGACGCACCCTAACGATGCACCCTGACGAACCCTAATGACGCACCCTGACGAACCCTAACGACGCACCCTGACGCACCCTAACGACGCACCCTGACGCACCCTAACGACGCACCCTGACGACACAACGCACCCTGACGCACCCTAACGACGCACCCTGACGAACCCTAACGACGCACCCTGACACACCCTAACGACGCACCCTGACGAACCCTAACAACGCACCCTAACGCAACCCTAACGACGCACCCTAACGACGCACCCTGACACACCCTAACGACGCACCCTGACGCACCCTAACAACACACCCTGACGACACAACGCACCCTGACGAACCCTAACGACGCACCCTAACGATGCACCCTATCGCA
Source organism: Salvelinus alpinus (assembly GCF_045679555.1). Lineage (NCBI taxonomy): Eukaryota > Metazoa > Chordata > Actinopteri > Salmoniformes > Salmonidae > Salvelinus > Salvelinus alpinus. Next base: position 13,899 of record NW_027256227.1, read on the forward strand.
CCCTAACGACGCACCCTGACACACCCTAACGACGCACCCTGACGCACCCTAACAACGCACCCTGACGACAAAACGCACCCTGACGACACACCCTGACGAACCCTAACGACGCATCCTGACGAACCCTAACGACGCACCCTATCGCACTCTAACGACGCACCCAGACACACCTTAACAACGCACCCTGACGACACAACGCACCCTGACGAGCCCTAACAACGCACCCTGACGCACCCTAACGACGCACCCTGACACACCCTAACGACGCACCCTGACGAACCCTAACGACGCACCCTAACGACAGGACGCACCCTGACGAACCCTAACGACGCACCCTGACGCACCCTAACGACGCACCCTGACGCACCCTAACGACGCACCCTGACAACACAACGCACCCTGACGCACCCTAACGACGCACCCTGACGAACCCTAACGACGCACCCTGACACACCCTAACGACGCACCCTGACGAACCCTAACAACGCACCCTAACGAAACAACGCGCCCTAACGACGCACCCTAACGACGCACCCTATCGCACCCTAACGACGCACCCTGACACACCCTAACAACGCACCCTGACGCACCCTAACAACGCACCCTGACGACACAACGCACCCTGACGAACCCTAACGACGCACCCTAACGACGCACCCTGACGCACCCTAACGACGCACCCTAACGACGCACCCTATCGCACCCTAACGACGCACCCTGACACACCCTAACGACGCACCCTGACGCACCCTAACAACGCACCCTGACGACAAAACGCACCCTGACGAACGCTAACGACGCACCCTATCGCACCCTAACGACGCACCCTGACGCACCCTAACACCTAACGACGCACCCTGACGCACCCTAACAACGCACCCTGACGACACAACACACCCTGACGAACCCTAACGACGCACCCTGACGCACCCTAACGACGCACCCTGACGCACCCTAACGACGCACCCTGACGAACCCTAACGACGCACCCTGACACACCCTAACGACGCACCCAGACACACCCTAACAACGCACCCTGACGACACAACGCACCCTGACGAGCCCTAACGACGCACCCTGACGCACCCTAACGACGCACCCTGACGCACCCTAACGACGCACCCTGACGAACCCTAACGACGCACCCTAACGACAGGACGCACCCTGACGAACCCTAACGACGCACCCTGACGCACCCTAACGACGCACCCTGACGCACCCTAACGACGCACCCTGACAACACAACGCACCCTGACGAACCCTAACGACGCACCCTGACGAACCCTAACGACGCACCCTGACACACCCTAACGACGCACCCTGACGAACCCTAACAACGCACCCTAACGAAACAACGCGCCCTAACGACGCACCCTAACGACGCACCCTATCGCACCCTAACGACGCACCCTGACACACCCTAACAACGCACCCTGACGCACCCTAACAACGCACCCTGACGACACAACGCACCCTGACGAACCCTAACGACGCACCCTAACGACGCACCCTGACGCACCCTAACGACGCACCCTAACGACGCACCCTATCGCACCCTAACGACGCACCCTGACACACCCTAACGACGCACCCTGACGCACCCTAACAACGCACCCTGACGACAAAACGCACCCTGACGAACGCTAACGACGCACCCTATCGCACCCTAACGACGCACCCTAACGACGCACCCTATCGCACCCTAACGACGCACCCTGACACACCCTAACGACGCACCCTGACGCACCCTAACAACGCACCCTGACGACACAACACACCCTGACGAACCCTAACGACGCACCCTGACGCACCCTAACGACGCACCCTGACGCACCCTAACGACGCACCCTGACGAACCCTAACGACGCACCGTGACGCACCCTAACGACGCACCCTGACGAACCCAAACGACGCACCCTAACGACGCACCCTGACACACCCTAACGACGCACCCTGACGCACCCTAACAACGCACCCTGACGACACAACGCACCCTGACGAACCCTAACGACGCACCCTGATGCACCCTAACGACGCACCCTGACGCACCCTAACGACGCACCCTGATGCACCCTAACGACGCACCCTGACGCACCCTAACGACGCACCCTGACGAACCCTAACGACGCACCCTGACGAACCCTAACGACGCACCCTGACGCACCCTAACGACGCACCCTGACGCATCCTAACAACGCACCCTGACGCACCCTAACGACGCACCCTGACGCACCCTAACGACGCACCCTGACGCACCCTAACGACGCACCCTGACGAACCCTAACGACGCACCCTGACGCACCCTAACGACGCACCCTGACACACCCTAACGACGCACCCTGACACACCCTAACAACGCACCCTGACGACACAACGCACCCTGACGAACCCTAACGACGCACCCTGACGCACCGTAACGACGCACCCTAACGACAGGACGCACCCTGACGCACCCTAACGACGCACCCTGACACACCCTAACAACGCACCCTGATGACACAACGCACCCTGACGCACCCTAACAACGCACCCTGACGACACAACACACCCTGACGAACCCTAACGACGCACCCTGACGCACCCTAACGACGCACCCTGACGCACCCTAACGACGCACCCTGACGAACCCTAACGACGCACCGTGACGCACCCTAACGACGCACCCTGACGAACCCAAACGACGCACCCTAACGACGCACCCTGACACACCCTAACGACGCACCCTGACGCACCCTAACAACGCACCCTGACGACACAACGCACCCTGACGAACCCTAACGACGCACCCTGATGCACCCTAACGACGCACCCTGACGCACCCTAACGACGCACCCTGATGCACCCTAACGACGCACCCTGACGCACCCTAACGACGCACCCTGACGAACCCTAACGACGCACCCTGACGAACCCTAACGACGCACCCTGACGCACCCTAACGACGCACCCTGACGCACCCTAACAACGCACCCTGACGCACCCTAACGACGCACCCTGACGCACCCTAACGACGCACCCTGACGCACCCTAACGACGCACCCTGACGAACCCTAACGACGCACCCTGACGCACCCTAACGACGCACCCTGACACACCCTAACGACGCACCCTGACACACCCTAACAACGCACCCTGACGACACAACGCACCCTGACGAACCCTAACGACGCACCCTGACGCACCGTAACGACGCACCCTAACGACAGGACGCACCCTGACGCACCCTAACGACGCACCCTGACACACCCTAACAACGCACCCTGATGACACAACGCACCCTGACGAACCCTAACGACGCACCCTGACGCACCCTAACGACGCACCCTGACACACCCTAACGACGCACCCTGACGCACCCTAACAACGCAACCTGACGACACAACGCACCCTGACGAACCCTAACGACGCACCCTGACGCACCCTAACGACACACCCTGACGCACCCTAACGACGCACCCTGACGAACCCTAACGACGCACCCTGACGCACCCTAACGACGCACCCTGACGAACCCTAACGACGCACCCTAACGACGCACCCTGACACACCCTAACGACGCACCCTGACGAACCCTAATGATGCACCCTGACGCACCCTAACGATGCACCCTGACGCACCCTAACGACGCACCCTGACGAACCCTAACGACGCACCCTGACGCACCCTAACGACGCACCCTGACGCACCCTAACGACGCACCCTGACGCACCCTAACGACGCACCCTGACGAACCCTAACGACGCACCATGACGCACCCTAACGACGCACCCTGACGCACCCTAACGACGCACCCTGACACACCCTAACGACGCACCCTGACACACCCTAACAACGCACCCTGACGACACAACGCAAACTGACGAACCCTAACGACGCACCCTGACGCACCGTAACGACGCACCCTAACGACAGGACGCACCCTGACGCACCCTAACGACGCACCCTGACACACCCTAACAACGCACCCTGACGACACAACGCACCCTGACGAACCCTAACGACGCACCCTGACGCACCCTAACGACGCACCCTGACGCACCCTAACGACGCACCCTGACGCACCCTAACAACGCAACCTGACGACACAACGCACCCTGACGAACCCTAACGACGCACCCTGACGCACCCTAACGACACACCCTGACGCACCCTAACGACGCACCCTGACGAACCCTAACGACGCACCCTGACGCACCCTAACGACGCACCCTGACGAACCCTAACGACGCACCCTAACGACGCACCCTGACACACCCTAACGACGCACCCTGACGAACCCTAATGACGCACCCTGACGCACCCTAACGATGCACCCTGACGCACCCTAACGACGCACCCTGACGAACACTAACGACGCACCCTGACGCACCCTAACGACGCACCCTGACGCACCCTAACGACGCACCCTGACGAACCCTAACGACGCACCCTGACGAACCCTAACGACGCACCCTGACGCACCCTAACGACGCACCCTGACGCACCCTAACGACGCACCCTGACGCACCCTAACAACGCACCCTGACGACACAACGCACCCTGACGAACACTAACGACGCACCCTGACGCACCCTAACGACGCACCCTGACGCACCCTAACGACGCACCCTGACGAACCCTAACGACGCATCCTGACGCACCCTAACGACGCACCCTGACGAACCCTAACGACGCTCCCTAACGACGCACCCTATCGCACCCTAACGACGCACCCTGACGCACCATAACGACGCACCCTAACGACACACCCTATCGCACCCTAACGATGCACCCTGACACACCCTAACAACGCACCCTGACGACACAACGCACCCTGACGAACCCTAACGAAGCACCCTGACGCACCCTAACGAAGCACCCTGACGCACCCTAACGACGCACCCTGACGAACCCTAACGACGCACCCTAACGACGCACCCTGACGAACCCTAACGACGCACCCTAACGACGGACCCTATCGCACCCTAACGACGCACCCTGACGCACCCTGACGCACCCTAACGACGCACCCTGACACACCCTAACAACGCACCCTGACGACACAACGCACCCTGACGAACCCTAACGACGCACCCTGACGCACCCTAACGACGCACCCTGATGCACCCTAACGACGCACCCTGACGCACCCTAACGACGCACCCTGACACACCCTAACAACGCACTCTGACGACACAACGCACCCTGACGAACCCTAACGACGCACCCTGACGCACCCTAACGACGCACCCTGACGCACCCTAACGACGCACCCTGACGAACCCTAACGACGCACCCTGACACACCCTAACAACGCACTCTGACGACACAACGCACCCTGACGAACCCTAACGACGCACCCTGACGCACCCTAACGACGCACCCTGACGCACCCTAACGACGCACCCTGACGCACCCTAACGACGCACCCTATCGCACCCTAACGACGCACCCTATATCGCACCCTAACGACGCACCCTGACACACCCTAACGACGCACCCTGACGCACCCTAACAACGCACCCTGATGACACAACGCACCCTGACGAACCCTAACGACGCACCCTGACGCACCCTAACGACGCACCCTGACGCACCCTAACGACGCACCTTGACGAACCCTAACGACGCACCCTGACGCACCCTAACGACGCACCCTGACGAACCCTAACGACGCACCCTAACGACGCACCCTATCGCACCCTAACGACGCACCCTGACGCACCCTAACTAACGACGCACCTTATCGCACCCTAACGACGCACCCTGACACACCCTAACAACGCACCCTGACGACACAACGCACCCTGACGAACCCTAACGACGCACCCTGACGCACCCTAACGACGCACCCTGACGCACCCTAACGACGCACCCTGACGAACCCTAACGACGCACCCTGACACACCCTAACAAAGCACCCTGACGACACAACGCACCCTGACGAACCCTAACGACGCACCCTGACGCACCCTAACGACACACCCTGACGCACCCTAACGATGCACCCTGACGAACCCTAATGACGCACCCTGACGAACCCTAACGACGCACCCTGACGCACCCTAACGACGCACCCTGACGCACCCTAACGACGCACCCTGACGACACAACGCACCCTGACGCACCCTAACGACGCACCCTGACGAACCCTAACGACGCACCCTGACACACCCTAACGACGCACCCTGACGAACCCTAACAACGCACCCTAACGAAACAACGCGCCCTAACGACGCACCCTAACGACGCACCCTATCGCACCCTAACGACGCACCCTGACACACCCTAACGACGCACCGTGACGCACCCTAACAACACACCCTGACGACACAACGCACCCTGACGAACCCTAACGACGCACCCTAACGACGCACCCTATCGCACCCTAACGACGCACCCTAACGACGCACCCTATCGCACCCTAACGACGCACCCTGACACACCCTAACGACGCACCCTGACGCACCCTAACAACGCACCCTGACGACAAAACGCACCCTGACGACGCACCCTGACGAACCCTAACGACGCATCCTGACGAACCCTAACGACGCACCCTATCGCACTCTAACGACGCACCCAGACACACCTTAACAACGCACCCTGACGACACAACGCACCCTGACGAGCCCTAACAACGCACCCTGACGCACCCTAACGACGCACCCTGACACACCCAAACGACGCACCCTGACGAACCCTAACGACGCACCCTAACGACAGGACGCACCCTGACGAACCCTAACGACGCACCCTGACGCACCCTAACGACGCACCCTGACGCACCCTAACGACGCACCCTGACGACACAACGCACCCTGACGCACCCTAACGACGCACCCTGACGAACCCTAACGACGCACCCTGACACACCCTAACGACGCACCCTGACGAACCCTAACAACGCACCCTAACGAAACAACGCGCCCTAACGACGCACCCTAACGACGCACCCTATCGCACCCTAACGACGCACCCTGACACACCCTAACAACGCACCCTGACGCACCCTAACAACGCACCCTGACGACACAACGCACCCTGACGAACCCTAACGACGCACCCTAACGACGCACCCTATCGCACCCTACCGACGCACCCTAACGACGCACCCTATCGCACCCTAACGACGCACCCTATCGCACCCTAACGACGCACCCTGACACACCCTAACGACGCACCCTGACGCACCCTAACGACGCACCCTGACACACCCTAACAACGCACTCTGACGACACAACGCACCCTGACGAACCCTAACGACGCACCCTGACGCACCCTAACGACGCACCCTGACGCACCCTAACGACGCCCCCTGACAACAAAACGCACCCTGACGCACCCTAACGACGCACCCTAACGACGCACCCTATCGCACCCTAACGACGCACCCTAACGACGCACCCTATCGCACCCTAACGACGCACCGTGACACACCCTAACGACGCACCCTGACGCACCCTAACAACGCACCCTGACGACACAACACACCCTGACGAACCCTAACGACGCACCCTGACGCACCCTAACGACGCACCCTGACGCACCCTAACGACGCACCTTGACGAACCCTAACGACGCACCCTGACGCACCCTAACGACGCACCCTGACGAACCCTAACGACGCACCCTAACGACGCACCCTATCGCACCCTAACGACGCACCCTGACGCACCCTAACGACGCACCCTAACGACGCACCTTATCGCACCCTAACGACGCACCCTGACACACCCTAACAACGCACCCTGACGACACAACGCACCCTGACGAACCCTAACGACGCACCCTGACGCACCCTAACGACGCACCCTGACGCACCCTAACGACGCACCCTGACGAACCCTAACGACGCACCCTGACACACCCTAACAAAGCACCCTGACGACACAACGCACCCTGACGAACCCTAACGACGCACCCTGACGCACCCTAACGACACACCCTGACGCACCCTAACGATGCACCCTGACGAACCCTAATGACGCACCCTGACGAACCCTAACGACGCACCCTGACGCACCCTAACGACGCACCCTGACGCACCCTAACGACGCACCCTGACGACACAACGCACCCTGACGCACCCTAACGACGCACCCTGACGAACCCTAACGACGCACCCTGACACACCCTAACGACGCACCCTGACGAACCCTAACAACGCACCCTAACGAAACAACGCGCCCTAACGACGCACCCTAACGACGCACCCTATCGCACCCTAACGACGCACCCTGACACACCCTAACGACGCACCGTGACGCACCCTAACAACACACCCTGACGACACAACGCACCCTGACGAACCCTAACGACGCACCCTAACGACGCACCCTATCGCACCCTAACGACGCACCCTAACGACGCACCCTATCGCACCCTAACGACGCACCCTGACACACCCTAACGACGCACCCTGACGCACCCTAACAACGCACCCTGACGACAAAACGCACCCTGACGACGCACCCTGACGAACCCTAACGACGCATCCTGACGAACCCTAACGACGCACCCTATCGCACTCTAACGACGCACCCAGACACACCTTAACAACGCACCCTGACGACACAACGCACCCTGACGAGCCCTAACAACGCACCCTGACGCACCCTAACGACGCACCCTGACACACCCAAACGACGCACCCTGACGAACCCTAACGACGCACCCTAACGACAGGACGCACCCTGACGAACCCTAACGACGCACCCTGACGCACCCTAACGACGCACCCTGACGCACCCTAACGACGCACCCTGACGACACAACGCACCCTGACGCACCCTAACGACGCACCCTGACGAACCCTAACGACGCACCCTGACACACCCTAACGACGCACCCTGACGAACCCTAACAACGCACCCTAACGAAACAACGCGCCCTAACGACGCACCCTAACGACGCACCCTATCGCACCCTAACGACGCACCCTGACACACCCTAACAACGCACCCTGACGCACCCTAACAACGCACCCTGACGACACAACGCACCCTGACGAACCCTAACGACGCACCCTAACGACGCACCCTATCGCACCCTACCGACGCACCCTAACGACGCACCCTATCGCACCCTAACGACGCACCCTGACACACCCTAACGACGCACCCTGACGCACCCTAACAACGCACCCTGACGACAAAACGCACCCTGACGAACGCTAACGACGCACCCTATCGCACCCTAACGACGCACCCTAACGACGCACCCTATCGCACCCTAACGACGCACCCTGACGACACAACACACCCTGACGAACCCTAACGACGCACCCTGACGCACCCTAACGACGCACCCTGACGCACCCTAACGACGCACCCTGACGCACCCTAACGACGCACCCTGACGCACCCTAACGACGCACCCTGACGAACCCTAACGACGCACCCTGACGAACCCTAACGACGCACCCTGACGCACCCTAACGACGCACCCTGACGCACCCTAACAACGCACCCTGACGCACCCTAACGACGCACCCTGACGCACCTTAACGACGCACCTTGACGAACCCTAACGACGCACCCTGACGCACCCTAACGACGCACCCTGACGAACCCTAACGACGCACCCTAACGACGCACCCTATCGCACCCTAACGACGCACCCTGACGCACCCTAACGACGCACCCTAACG
>NW_027256228.1:0-23431 GCF_045679555.1 Salvelinus alpinus
TAGACATCTACCACATCTACCACTATCAGATTAGAGCCATAAAGGAGACTAGACATCAACCACCCCGCTACCACTATCAGATTAGAGTTATAAAGGAGACTAGACATCTACCAACCCACTACCACTATACGATTAGAGCCACAAGGGAGACTAGACATCTACCAACCCACAACCACTATCAGATTAGAGCCACAAGGGAGACTAGACAACTACCAGCTCACTACAACTATCAGATTAGAGGCATAAAGGAGACTAGACATCTACCAGCCCACTACCACTATCAGATTAGAGTCATACGGGATACTAGATATCTACAACCCCACTACCACCATCATATTAGAACCACAAAGGAGACTAGACATCTACCACATCTACCACTATCAGAATAGAGCCATAAAGGAGACTAGACATCAACCACCACAAAACCACTATCAGATTAGAGCCATAAAGGAGACTTGACATCTACCACCCCACTACCACTATCAGATTAGAGCCATTAGGGAGACTAGACATCTAGCACCCCACTACCACTATAAGATTAGAGTTATAAAGGAGACTAGACATCTACCAACCCACAACCACTATCAGATTAGAGCCACAAGGGAGACTAGACATCTACCATATCTACCACTATCAGATTAGAGCCATAAAGGAGACTAGACATCAACCACCACAAAACCACTATCAGATTAGAGCCATAAAGAAGACTAGACATCTACCACCCCACTACCACTATCAGATTAGAGCCATTAGGGAGACTAGACATCAACCACCACAAAACCACTATCAGATTAGAGCCATACAGAAGACTAGACATCTACCACCCCACTACCACTATCAGATTAGAGCCATTAGGGAGACTAGACATCTACCAGCCCACTACCACTATCAGATTAGAGTTATAAAGGAGACTAGACATCTACCAGCCCACTACCACTATCAGATTAGAGCCATAAGGGAGACTAGACATCTACCACCCCACTACCACTATCAGATTAGAGTTATAAAGGAGACTAGACATCTACCAGCCCACTACCACTATCAGATTAGAGTCATACGGGATACTAGATATCTACAACCCCACTACCACTATCAGATTAGAGTTATAAAGGAGACTAGACATCTACCAACCCACAACCACTATCAGATTAGAGCCATTAGGGAGACTAGACATCTACCAACCCACTACCACTATAAGATTAGAACCACAAGGGAGACTAGACATCTACCAGCCCACTACAACTATCAGATTAGAGCCATTAGGGAGACTAGACATCTACCAGCCCACTACAACTATCAGATTAGAGCCATAAGGGAGACTAGACATCTAGCACCCCACTACCACTATAAGATTAGAGTTATAAAGGAGACTAGACATCTACCAACCCACTACCACTATAAGATTAGAGCCACAAGGGAGACTAGACATCTACCAGCCCACTACAACTATCAGATTAGAGCCACAAGGGAGACTAGACATCTACCAACCCACAACCACTATCAGATTAGAGCCACAAGGGAGACTAGACAACTACCAGCTCACTACAACTATCAGATTAGAGGCATAAAGGAGACTAGACATCTACCAGCCCACTACCACTATCAGATTAGAGTCATACGGGATACTAGATATCTACAACCCCACTACCACCATCATATTAGAACCAAAAAGGAGACTAGACATCTACCACATCTACCACTATCAGAATAGAGCCATAAAGGAGACTAGACATCAACCACCACACTACAACTATCAGATTAGAGCCATTAGGGAGACTAGACATCTACCAGCCCACTACCACTATCAGATTAGAGTTATAAAGGAGACTAGACATCTACGACCCCACTACCACCATCATATTAGAGCCACAAAGGAGACTAGACATCTACCATATCTACCACTATCAGATTAGAACCATAAAGGAGACTAGACATCAACCACCACAAAACCACTATCAGATTAGAGGCATAAGGGAGACTAGACATCGACCACCCCACTACCACTATCAGATTAGAGCCATAAGGGAGACTATACATCTACCAGCCCACTACCACTATCAGATTAGAGTTATAAAGGAGACTAGACATCTACCAGCCCACTACCACTATCAGATTAGAGCCATAAGGGAGACTAGACATCTAGCACCCCACTACCACTATCAGATTAGAGCCATAAGGGAGACTAGACATCTACCAGCCCACTACCACTATCAGATTAGAGCCACAAAGGAGACTAGACATCTACCACATCTACCACTATCAGATTAGAGCCATAAAGGAGACTAGACATCAACCACCCCGCTACCACTATCAGATTAGAGTTATAAAGGAGACTAGACATCTACCAACCCACTACCACTATACGATTAGAGCCACAAGGGAGACTAGACATCTACCAACCCACAACCACTATCAGATTAGAGCCACAAGGGAGACTAGACAACTACCAGCTCACTACAACTATCAGATTAGAGGCATAAAGGAGACTAGACATCTACCAGCCCACTACCACTATCAGATTAGAGTCATACGGGATACTAGATATCTACAACCCCACTACCACCATCATATTAGAACCACAAAGGAGACTAGACATCTACCACATCTACCACTATCAGAATAGAGCCATAAAGGAGACTAGACATCAACCACCACAAAACCACTATCAGATTAGAGCCATAAAGGAGACTTGACATCTACCACCCCACTACCACTATCAGATTAGAGCCATTAGGGAGACTAGACATCTAGCACCCCACTACCACTATAAGATTAGAGTTATAAAGGAGACTAGACATCTACCAACCCACAACCACTATCAGATTAGAGCCACAAGGGAGACTAGACATCTACCATATCTACCACTATCAGATTAGAGCCATAAAGGAGACTAGACATCAACCACCACAAAACCACTATCAGATTAGAGCCATAAAGAAGACTAGACATCTACCACCCCACTACCACTATCAGATTAGAGCCATTAGGGAGACTAGACATCAACCACCACAAAACCACTATCAGATTAGAGCCATACAGAAGACTAGACATCTACCACCCCACTACCACTATCAGATTAGAGCCATTAGGGAGACTATACATCTACCAGCCCACTACCACTATCAGATTATAGTTATAAAGGAGACTAGACATCTACCAGCCCACTACCACTATCAGATTAGAGCCATAAGGGAGACTAGACATCTACCACCCCACTACCACTATCAGATTAGAGTTATAAAGGAGACTAGACATCTACCAGCCCACTACCACTATCAGATTAGAGTCATACGGGATACTAGATATCTACAACCCCACTACCACTATCAGATTAGAGTTATAAAGGAGACTAGACATCTACCAACCCACAACCACTATCAGATTAGAGCCATTAGGGAGACTAGACATCTACCAACCCACTACCACTATAAGATTAGAACCACAAGGGAGACTAGACATCTACCAGCCCACTACAACTATCAGATTAGAGCCATTAGGGAGACTAGACATCTACCAGCCCACTACAACTATCAGATTAGAGCCATAAGGGAGACTAGACATCTAGCACCCCACTACCACTATAAGATTAGAGTTATAAAGGAGACTAGACATCTACCAACCCACTACCACTATAAGATTAGAGCCACAAGGGAGACTAGACATCTACCAGCCCACTACAACTATCAGATTAGAGCCATTAGGGAGACTAGACATCTACCAGCCCACTACCACTATCAGATTAGAGCCATAAGGGAGACTAGACATCTAGCACCCCACTACCACTATCAGATTAGAGTTATAAAGGAGACTAGACATCTACCAACCCACTACCACTATCAGATTAGAGTTATAAAGGAGAATAGACATCAACCAACCCACAACCACTATCAGATTAGTGACACAAGCGAGACTAGACATCTACCACCCCACTGCCACTATCAGATTAGAGTTATAAAGGAGACTAGACATCGACCAGCCAACTACCACTATCAGATTAGAGCCATAAGGGAGACTAGACATCTAGCACCCCACTACAACTATCAGATTAGAGGCATAAAGGAGACTAGACATCTACCAGCCCACTACCACTATCAGATTAGAGTCATACGGGATACTAGATATCTACAACCCCACTACCACCATCATATTAGAGCCACAAAGGAGACTAGACACCTACCACATCTACCACTATCAGATTAGAGCCATAAAGGAGACTAGACATCAACCACCACAAAACCACTATCAGATTAGAGCCATAAAGGAGACTAGACATCTACCACCCCACTACCACTATCAGATTAGAGCCATTAGGGAGACTAGACATCTACCAGCCCACTACCACTATCAGATTAGAGCCATAAGGGAGACTAGACATCTAGCACCCCACTACCACTATCATATTAGAGCCACAAAGGAGACTAGACATCTACCATATCTACCACTATCAGATTAGAGCCATAAGGGAGACTATACATCTACCAGCCCACTACCACTATCAGATTAGAGTTATAAAGTAGCCTAGACATCTACCAGCCCACTACCACTATCAGATTAGAGCCATAAGGGAGACTAGACATCTAGCACCCCACTACCACTATCAGATTAGAGCCATAAGGGAGACTAGACATCTACCAGCCCACTACCACTATCAGATTAGAGCCACAAAGGAGACTAGACATCTACCACATCTACCACTATCAGATTAGAGCCATAAAGGAGACTAGACATCAACCACCCCACTACCACTATCAGATTAGAGCCATTAGGGAGACTAGACATCTACCAACCCACAGCCACTATCAGATTAGTGACAAAAGCGAGACTAGACATCTACCACCCCACTACCACTATCAGATTAGAGTTATAAAGGAGACTAGACATCTACCAGCCCACTACCACGATCAGATTATAGTCATACGGGATACTAGATATCTACGACCCCACTACCACCATCATATTAGAGCCACAAAGGAGACTAGACATCTACCATATCTACCACTATCAGATTAGAGCCATAAAGGAGACTGGACATCAACCACCACAAAACCACTATCAGATTAGAGCCATAAAGAAGACTAGACATCTACCAGCCCACTACCACTATCAGATTAGAGCCATAAGGGAGACTAGACATCTACCAACCCACTACCACTCTCATATTAGAGCCACAAAGGAGACTAGACATCAACCACCACAAAACCACTATCAGATTAGAGCCATAAAGGAGACTAGACATCTACCACCCCACTACCACTATCAGATTAGAGCCATAAGGGAGACTAGACATCTAGCACCCCACTACCACTATAAGATTATAGTTATAAAGGAGACAAGACATCTACCAACCCACTACCACTATCATATTAGAGCCACAAGGGAGACTAGACATCTACCAACCCACAACCTCTATCAGATTAGAGCCACAAGGGAGACTAGACATCTACCATATCTACCACTATCAGATTAGAGCCATAAAGGAGACTAGACATCAACCACCACAAAACCACTATCAGATTAGAGCCATAAAGAAGACTAGACATCTACCACCCCACTACCACTACCAGATTAGAGCCATTAGGGAGATTAGACATCTAGCACCCCACTACCACTATCAGATTAGAGCCATAAGGGAGACTAGACATCTACCAGCCCACTACCACTATCAGATTAGAGCCACAATGGAGACTAGACATCTACCACTATCAGATTAGAGCCATAAAGGAGACTAGACATCTACCAGCCCACTACCACTATCAGATTAGAGCCACAAAGGAGACTAGACATCTACCACATCTACCACTATCAGATTAGAGCCATAAAGGAGACTAGACATCAACCACCCCACTACCACTATCAGATTAGGGCCATTAGGGAGACTAGACATCTACCAACCCACAGCCACTATCAGATTAGTGACAAAAGCGAGACTAGACATCTACCACCCCACTACCACTATCAGATTAGAGTTATAAAGGAGACTAGACATCTACCAGCCCACTACCACGATCAGATTATAGTCATACGGGATACTAGATATCTACTACCCCACTACCACCATCATATTAGAGCCACAAAGGAGACTAGACATCTACCATATCTACCACTATCAGATTAGAGCCATAAAGGAGACTGGACATCAACCACCACAAAACCACTATCAGATTAGAGCCATAAAGAAGACTAGACATCTACCAGCCCACTACCACTATCAGATTAGAGCCATAAGGGAGACTAGACATCTAGCACCCCACTACCACTATCAGATTAGAGCCATAAGGGAGACTAGACATCTACCAACCCACTACCACTCTCATATTAGAGCCACAAAGGAGACTAGACATCAACCACCACAAAACCACTATCAGATTAGAGCCATAAAGGAGACTAGACATCTACCACCCCACTACCACTATCAGATTAGAGCCATTAGGGAGACTAGACATCTACCAGCCCACTACCACTATCAGATTAGAGCCATAAGGGAGACTAGACATCTACCAGCCCACTACCACTATCAAATTAGAGCCATAAGGGAGACTAGACATCTAGCACCCCACTACCACTATAAGATTAGAGTTATAAAGGAGACTAGACATCTACCAACCCACTACCACTATCATATTAGAGCCACAAGGGAGACTAGACATCTACCAACCCACAACCTCTATCAGATTAGAGCCACAAGGGAGACTAGACATCTACCATATCTACCACTATCAGATTAGAGCCATAAAGGAGACTAGACATCAACCACCACAAAACCACTATCAGATTAGAGCCATAAAGAAGACTAGACATCTACCACCCCACTACCACTATCAGATTAGAGCCATTAGGGAGACTAGACATCTAGCACCCCACTACCACTATCAGATTAGAGCCATAAGGGAGACTAGACATCTACCAGCCCACTACCACTATCAGATTAGAGCCACAATGGAGACTAGACATCTACCACTATCAGATTAGAGCCATAAAGGAGACTAGACATCTACCAGCCCACTACCACTATCAGATTAGAGTTATAAAGGAGACTAGACATCTACCAGCCCACTACCACTATCAGATTAGAGCCATAAGGGAGACTAGACATCTAGCACCCCACTACCACTATCAGATTAGAGCCATAAGAGAGACTAGACATCTACCAGCCCACTACCACTATCAGATTAGAGCCACAATGGAGACTAGACATCTACCACTATCAGATTAGAGCCATAAAGGAGACTAGACATCTACCAGCCCACTACCACTATCAGATTAGAGCCACAATGGAGACTAGACATCTACCACTATCAGATTAGAGCCATAAAGGAGACTAGACATCTACCAGCCCACTACCACTATCAGATTAGAGTCATACGGGATACTAGATATCTACCAGCCCACTACCACTATCAGATTAGAGTCATACGGGATACTAGATATCTACAACCCCACTACCAGATTAGAGTTATAAAGGAGACTAGACATCTACCAACCCACTACCACTATCAGATTAGAGGCATAAAGGAGACTAGACATCTACCAACCCAGTACCACTATCACATTAGAGCCATAAAGGAGACTAGACATCTACCAACCCACTACAACTATCAGATTAGAGCCATTAGGGAGACTAGACATCTACCAGCCTACTACCACTATCAGATTAGAGTTATAAAGGAGACTAGACATCTACCAACCCACTACAACTATCAGATTAGAGCCATTAGGGAGACTAGACATCTACCAGCCCACTACCACTATCAGATTAGAGTTATAAAGGCGACTAGACATCTACCACCCCACTACCACTATCAGATTAGAGTCATAAGGGATACTAGATATCTACAACCCCACTACCACCATCATATTAGAGCCACAAAGGAGACTAGACATCTACCACATCTACCACCATCAGATTAGAGCCATAAAGGAGACTAGACATCAACCACCACAAAACCACTATCAGATTAGAGCCATAAAGGAGACTAGACATCTACCAGCCCACTACCACTATCAGATTAGAGCCATAAGGGAGACTAGACATCTACCACCCCACTACCACTATCAGATTAGAGCCATTAGGGAGACTAGACATCTACCAGCCCACTACCACTATCAGATTAGAGCCATAAGGGAGACTAGACATCTAGCACCCCACTACCACTATAGGATTAGAGTTATAAAGGAGACTAGACATCTACCAACCCACTACCACTATAAGATTAGAGCCACAAGGCAGACTAGACATCTACCAGCCCACTACAACTATCAGATTAGAGCCACAAGGGAGACTAGACATCTACCAACCCACAACCACTATCAGATTAGAGCCACAAGGGAGACTAGACATCTACCAGCTCACTACAACTATCAGATTAGAGCCACAAGGGAGCCTAGACATCGACCACCTCACTACCACTAGAAAATTAGAGCCATAAGGGAGACTAGAAATCTACCAACCCACTACCACTATCAGATTAGAGCCATAAGGGAGACTAGATATCTACGACCCCACTACCACCATCATATTAGAGCCACAAAGGAGACTAGACATCTACCATATCTACCACTATCAGATTAGAGCCATAAAGAAGACTAGACATCTACCACCCCACTACCACTATCAGATTAGAGTTATAAAGGAGACTAGACATCTACCAGCCCACTACCACTATCAGATTAGAGTCATAAGGGATACTAGATATCTACAACCCCACTACCACCATCATATTAGAGCCACAAAGGAGACTAGACATCTACCATATCTACCACTATCAGATTAGAGCCATAAAGGAGACTAGACATCAACCACCACAAAACCACTATCAGATTAGAGCCATAAAGAAGACTAGACATCTACCACCCCACTGCAACTATCAGATTAGAGCCATAAGGGAGACTAGACATCTAGCACCCCACTACCACTATCAGATTAGAGCCATAAGGGAGACTAGACATCTAGCACCCCACTACCACTATCAGATTAGAGCCATTAGAGAGACTAGACATCTACCAGCCCACTACCACTATCAGATTAGAGCCATAAGGGAGACTAGACATCTAGCACCCCACTACATCTATCAGATTAGAGCCACAAGGGAGACTAGACATCGACCACCTCACTACCACTAGAAAATTAGAGCCATAAGGGAGACTAGAAATCTACCAGCCCACTACAACTATCAGATTAGAGCCACAAGGGAGACTAGACATCTACCAGCTCACTACAACTATCAGATTAGAGCCACAAGGGAGACTAGACATCTACCACCTCACTACCACTAGAAAATTAGAGCCATAAGGGAGACTAGAAATCTACCAACCCACTACCACTGTCAGATTAGAGCCATAAGGGAGACTAGATATCTACGACCCCACTACCACCATCATATTAGAGCCACAAAGGAGACTAGACATCTACCATATCTACCACTATCAGATTAGAGCCATAAAGAAGACTAGACATCTACCACCCCACTACCACTATCAGATTAGAGTTATAAAGGAGACTAGACATCTACCAGCCCACTACCACTATCAGATTAGAGTCATAAGGGATACTAGATATCTACAACCCCACTACCACCATCATATTAGAGCCACAAAGGAGACTAGACATCTACCATATCTACCACTATCAGATTAGAGCCATAAAGGAGACTAGACATCAACCACCACAAAACCACTATCAGATTAGAGCCATAAGGGAGACTAGACATCTACCACCCCACTGCAACTATCAGATTAGAGCCATAAGGGAGACTAGACATCTAGCACCCCACTACCACTATCAGATTAGAGCCATAAGGGAGACTAGACATCTAGCACCCCACTACCACTATCAGATTAGAGCCATAAGGGAGACTAGACATCTAGCACCCCACTACCACTATCAGATTAGAGCCATTAGAGAGACTAGACATCTACCAGCCCACTACCACTATCAGATTAGAGCCATAAGGGAGACCAGACATCTAGCACCCCACTACCACTATCAGATTAGAGCCATAAGGGAGACTAGACATCAACCACCACAAAACCACTATCAGATTAGAGCCATAAAGAAGACTAGACATCTACCACCCCACTACCACCATCATATTAGAGCCACAAAGGAGACTAGACATCGACCACCTCACTACCACTAGAAGATTAGAGCCATAAGGGAGACTAGAAATCTACCAACCCACTACCACTATCAGATTAGAGCCATAAGGGAGACTAGATATCTACGACCCCAATACCACCATCATATTAGAGCCACAAAGGAGACTAGACATCTACCATATCTACCACTATCAGATTAGAGCCATAAAGGAGACTAGACATCAACCACCACAATACCACTATCAGATTAGAGCCAAAAAGAAGACTAGACATCTACCACCCCACTACAACTATCAGATTAGAGCCATAAGGGAGACTAGACATCTAGCACCCCACTACCACTATCAGATTAGAGCCATAAGGGAGACTAGACATCTAGCACCCCACTACCACTATCAGATTAGAGCCATAAGGGAGACTAGACATCTAGCACCCCACTACCACTATCAGATTAGAGCCATTAGAGAGACTAGACATCTACCAGCCCACTACCACTATCAGATTAGAGCCATAAGGGAGACTAGACATCTAGCACCCCACTACCACTATCAGATTAGAGGCATAAAGGAGACATCTACCAGCCCACTACCACTATCAGATTAGAGCCATAAGGGAGACCAGACATCTAGCACCCCACTACCACTATCAGATTAGAGCCATAAGGGAGACTAGACATCAACCACCACAAAACCACTATCAGATTAGAGCCATAAAGAAGACTAGACATCTACCACCCCACTACCACTATCAGATTAGAGTTATAAAGGAGACTAGACATCTACCATCCCACTACCACTATCAGATTAGAGTCATAAGGGATACTAGATATCTAGCACCCCACTACCACTATCAGATTAGAGCCATAAGGGAGACTAGACATCGACCACCCCACTACCACTATCAGATTAGAGTTATAAAGGAGACTAGACATCTACCAACCCACAACCACTATCAGATTAGAGCCATTAGGGAGACTAGACATCTACCAGCCCACTACCACTCTCAGATTAGAGTTATAAAGGAGACTAGACATCTACCAACCCACTACCACTATAAGATTAGAGCCACAAGGGAGACTAGACATCTACCAGCCCACTACAACTATCAGATTAGAGCCACAAGGGAGATTAGACATCTACCAACCCACAACCACTATCAGATTAGAGCCACAAGGGAGACTAGATATCTACAACCCCACTACCACCATCATATTAGAACCACAAAGGAGACTAGACATCTACCACATCTACCACTATCAGATTAGAGCCATAAAGGAGACTAGACATCAACCACCACAAAACCACTATCAGATTAGAGCCATAAAGGAGACTAGACATCTACCAGCCCACTACCACTATCAGATTAGAGCCATAAGGGAGACTAGACATCTAGCACACCACTACCACTATAAGATTAGAGTTATAAAGGAGACTAGACATCTACCAGCCCACTACAACTATCAGATTAGAGCCACAAGGGAGACTAGACATCTACCAGCTCACTACAACTATCAGATTAGAGCCACAAGGGAGACTAGACATCAACCACCTCACTACCACTAGAAGATTAGAGCCATAAGGGAGACTAGAAATCTACCAACCCACAACCACTATCAGATTAGAGCCACAAGGGAGACTAGACAACTACCAGCTCACTACAACTATCAGATTAGAGGCATAAAGGAGACTAGACATCTACCAGCCCACTACCACTATCAGATTAGAGTCATACGGGATACTAGATATCTACAACCCCACTACCACCATCATATTAGAACCACAAAGGAGACTAGACATCTACCACATCTACCACTATCAGATTAGAGCCATAAAGGAGACTAGACATCAACCACCACAAAACCACTATCAGATTAGAGCCATAAAGGAGACTAGACATCTACCAGCCCACTACAACTATCAGATTAGAGCCACAAGGGAGACTAGACATCTACCAACCCACAACCACTATCAGATTAGAGCCAAAAGGGAGACTAGACATCTACCAGCTCACTACAACTATCAGATTAGAGCCACAAGGGAGACTAGACATCGACCACCTCACTACCACTAGAAGATTAGAGCCATAAGGGAGACTAGAAATCTACCAACCCACTACCACTATCAGATTAGAGCCATAAGGGAGACTAGATATCTACGACCCCACTACCACCATCATATTAGAGCCACAAAGGAGACTAGACATCTACCATATCTACCACTATCAGATTAGAGCCATAAAGGAGACTAGACATCAACCACCACAATACCACTATCAGATTAGAGTTATAAAGGAGACTAGACATCTACCAGCCCACTACCACTATCAGATTAGAGTCATAAGGGATACTAGATATCTACAACCCCACTACCACCATCATATTAGAGCCACAAAGGAGACTAGACATCTACCATATCTACCACTATCAGATTAGAGCCATAAAGGAGACTAGACATCAACCACCACAAAACCACTATCAGATTAGAGCCATAAAGAAGACTAGACATCTACCACCCCACTGCAACTATCAGATTAGAGCCATAAGGGAGACTAGACATCTAGCACCCCACTACCACTATCAGATTAGAGCCATACGGGAGACTAGACATCTAGCACCCCACTACCACTATCAGATTAGAGCCATTAGAGAGACTAGACATCTACCAGCCCACTACCACTATCAGATTAGAGCCATAAGGGAGACTAGACATCTAGCACCCCACTACATCTATCAGATTACAGCCACAAGGGAGACTAGACATCTACCATATCTACCACTATCAGATTAGAGCCATAAAGGAGACTAGACATCAACCACCACAAAACCACTATCAGATTAGAGCCATAAAGGAGACTAGACATCTACCACCCCACTACAACTATCAGATTAGAGCCATAAGGGAGACTAGACATCTAGCACCCCACTACCACTATCAGATTAGAGCCATACGGGAGACTAGACATCTAGCACCCCACTACCACTATCAGATTAGAGCCATTAGAGAGACTAGACATCTACCAGCCCACTACCACTATCAGATTAGAGCCATAAGGGAGACTAGACATCTAGCACCCCACTACATCTATCAGATTACAGCCACAAGGGAGACTAGACATCTACCATATCTACCACTATCAGATTAGAGCCATAAAGGAGACTAGACATCAACCACCACAAAACCACTATCAGATTAGAGCCATAAAGAAGACTAGACATCTATCACCCCACTGCAACTATCAGATTAGAGCCATAAGGGAGACTAGACATCTAGCACCCCACTACCACTATCAGATTAGAGCCATTAGAGAGACTAGACATCTACCAGCCCACTACCACTATCAGATTAGAGCCATAAGGGAGACTAGACATCTAGCACCCCACTACCACTATCAGATTAGAGCCATAAAGAAGACTAGACATCTACCACCCCACTACCACTATCACATTAGAGTTATAAAGGAGACTAGACATCTACCAGCCCACTCTCAGATTAGAGCCATAAAGAAGAATAGACATCTACCACCCCACTACAACTATCAGATTAGAGCCATAAGGGAGACTAGACATCTAGCACCCCACTACCACTATCAGATTAGAGCCATAAGGGAGACTAGACATCTAGCACCCCACTACCACTATCAGATTAGAGCCATAAGGGAGACTAGAAATCTACCAGCCCACTACAACTATCAGATTAGAGCCACAAGGGAGACTAGACATCTACCAACCCACAACCACTATCAGATTAGAGCCACAAGGGAGACTAGACATCTACCAGCTCACTACAACTATCAGATTAGAGCCACAAGGGAGACTAGACATCGACCACCTCACTACCACTAGAAAATTAGAGCCATAAGGGAGACTAGAAATCTACCAACCCACTACCACTATCAGATTAGAGCCATAAGGGAGACTAGATATCTACGACCCCACTACCACCATCATATTAGAGCCACAAAGGAGACTAGACATCTACCATATCTACCACTATCAGATTAGAGCCATAAAGAAGACTAGACATCTACCACCCCACTACCACTATCAGATTAGAGTTATAAAGGAGACTAGACATCTACCAGCCCACTACCACTATCAGATTAGAGTCATAAGGGATACTAGATATCTACAACCCCACTACCACCATCATATTAGAGCCACAAAGGAGACTAGACATCTACCATATCTACCACTATCAGATTAGAGCCATAAAGGAGACTAGACATCAACCACCACAAAACCACTATCAGATTAGAGCCATAAAGAAGACTAGACATCTATCACCCCACTGCAACTATCAGATTAGAGCCATAAGGGAGACTAGACATCTAGCACCCCACTACCACTATCAGATTAGAGCCATTAGAGAGACTAGACATCTACCAGCCCACTACCACTATCAGATTAGAGCCATAAGGGAGACTAGACATCTAGCACCCCACTACCACTATCAGATTAGAGCCATAAAGAAGACTAGACATCTACCACCCCACAACCACCATCATATTAGAGCCACAAAGGAGACTAGACATCTACCATATCTACCACTATCAGATTAGAGCCATAAAGGAGACTAGACATCAACCACCACAATACCACTATCAGATTAGAGCCATAAAGAAGACTAGACATCTACCACCCCACTACCACTATCAGATTAGAGTTATAAAGGAGACTAGACATCTACCACCCCACTACCACTATCAGATTAGAGTCATAAGGGATACTAGACATCGACCACCCCACTACCACTATCAGATTAGAGTTATAAAGGAGACTAGACATCTACCAACCCACAACCACTATCAGATTAGAGCCATTAGGGAGACTAGACATCTACCAGCCCACTACCACTCTCAGATTAGAGTTATAAAGGAGACTAGACATCTACCAACCCACTACCACTATAAGATTAGAGCCACAAGGGAGACTAGACATCTACCAGCCCACTACAACTATCAGATTAGAGCCACAAGGGAGATTAGACATCTACCAACCCACAACCACTATCAGATTAGAGCCACAAGGGAGACTAGATATCTACAACCCCACTACCACCATCATATTAGAACCACAAAGGAGACTAGACATCTACCAGCCCACTACAACTATCAGATTAGAGCCACAAGGGAGACTAGACATCTACCAGCTCACTACAACTATCAGATTAGAGCCACAAGGGAGACTAGACATCTAGCACCCCACTACCACTATCAGATTAGAGGCATAAAGGAGACATCTACCAGCCCACTACCACTATCAGATTAGAGCCATAAGGGAGACCAGACATCTAGCACCCCACTACCACTATCAGATTAGAGCCATAAGGGAGACTAGACATCGACCACCTCACTACCACTAGAAGATTAGAGCCATAAGGGAGACTAGAAATCTACCAACCCACTACCACTATCAGATTAGAGCCATAAGGGAGACTAGATATCTACGACCCCACTACCACCATCATATTAGAGCCACAAAGGAGACTAGACATCTACCATATCTACCACTATCAGATTAGAGCCATAAAGGAGACTAGACATCAACCACCACAATACCACTATCAGATTAGAGCCATAAAGAAGACTAGACATCTACCACCCCACTACCACTATCAGATTAGAGCCATAAGGGAGACTAGACATCTAGCACCCCACTACCACTATCAGATTAGAGCCATAAGGGAGACTAGACATCTAGCACCCCACTACCACTATCAGATTAGAGCCATTAGAGAGACTAGACATCTACCAGCCCACTACCACTATCAGATTAGAGCCATAAGGGAGACTAGACATCTAGCACCCCACTACATATATCAGATTAGAGCCACAAGGGAGACTAGACATCGACCACCTCACTACCACTAGAAAATTAGAGCCATAAGGGAGACTAGAAATCTACCAGCCCACTACAACTATCAGATTAGAGCCACAAGGGAGACTAGACATCTACCAACCCACAACCACTATCAGATTAGAGCCACAAGGGAGACTAGACATCTACCAGCTCACTACAACTATCAGATTAGAGCCACAAGGGAGACTAGACATCGACCACCTCACTACCACTAGAAAATTAGAGCCATAAGGGAGACTAGAAATCTACCAACCCACTACCACTATCAGATTAGAGCCATAAGGGAGACTAGATATCTACGACCCCACTACCACCATCATATTAGAGCCACAAAGGAGACTAGACATCTACCATATCTACCACTATCAGATTAGAGCCATAAAGAAGACTAGACATCTACCACCCCACTACCACTATCAGATTAGAGTTATAAAGGAGACTAGACATCTACCAGCCCACTACCACTATCAGATTAGAGTCATAAGGGATACTAGATATCTACAACCCCACTACCACCATCATATTAGAGCCACAAAGGAGACTAGACATCTACCATATCTACCACTATCAGATTAGAGCCATAAAGGAGACTAGACATCAACCACCACAAAACCACTATCAGATTAGAGCCATAAAGAAGACTAGACATCTACCACCCCACTACCACCATCATATTAGAGCCACAAAGGAGACTAGACATCTACCATATCTACCACTATCAGATTAGAGCCATAAAGGAGACTAGACATCAACCACCACAATACCACTATCAGATTAGAGCCATAAAGAAGACTAGACATCTACCACCCCACTACCACTATCAGATTAGAGTTATAAAGGAGACTAGACATCTACCACCCCACTACCACTATCAGATTAGAGTCATAAGGGATACAAGATATCTAGCACCCCACTACCACTATCAGATTAGAGCCATAAGGGAGACTAGATATCTACGACCCCACTACCACCATCATATTAGAGCCACAAAGGAGACTAGACATCTACCATATCTACCACTATCAGATTAGAGCCATAAAGAAGACTAGACATCTACCACCCCACTACCACTATCAGATTAGAGTTATAAAGGAGACTAGACATCTACCACCCCACTACCACTATCAGATTAGAGTTATAAAGGAGACTAGACATCTACCAACCCACAACCACTATCAGATTAGAGCCATTAGGGAGACTAGACATCTACCAGCCCACTACCACTCTCAGATTAGCGTTATAAAGGAGACTAGACATCTACCAGCCCACTACCACTATCAGATTAGAGTCATACGGGATACTAGATATCTACAACCCCACTACCACCATCATATTAGAGCCACAAAGGAGACTAGATATCTACCACATCTACCACTATCAGAGTAGAGCCACAAAGGAGACTAGACATCTACCATATCTACCACTATCAGATTAGAGCCATAAAGGAGACTAGACATCAACCACCACAAAACCACTATCAGATTAGAGCCATAAAGAAGACTAGACATCTACCACCCCACTACAACTATCAGATTAGAGCCATAAGGGAGACTAGACATCTAGCACCCCACTACCACTATCAGATTAGAGCCATAAGGGAGACTAGACATCTAGCACCCCACTACCACTATCAGATTAGAGCCATTAGAGAGACTAGACATCTACCAGCCCACTACCACTATCAGATTAGAGCCATAAGGGAGACTAGACATCTAGCACCCCACTACATCTATCAGATTAGAGCCACAAGGGAGACTAGACATCGACCACCTCACTACCACTAGAAAATTAGAGCCATAAGGGAGACTAGAAATCTACCAGCCCACTACAACTATCAGATTAGAGCCACAAGGGAGACTAGACATCTACCAACCCACAACCACTATCAGATTAGAGCCACAAGGGAGACTAGACATCTACCAGCTCACTACAACTATCAGATTAGAGCCACAAGGGAGACTAGACATCGACCACCTCACTACCACTAGAAAATTAGAGCCATAAGGGAGACTAGAAATCTACCAACCCACTACCACTATCAGATTAGAGCCATAAGGGAGACTAGATATCTACGACCCCACTACCACCATCATATTAGAGCCACAAAGGAGACTAGACATCTACCATATCTACCACTATCAGATTAGAGCCATAAAGAAGACTAGACATCTACCACCCCACTACCACTATCACATTAGAGTTATAAAGGAGACTAGACATCTACCAGCCCACTCTCAGATTAGAGCCATAAAGAAGAATAGACATCTACCACCCCACTACAACTATCAGATTAGAGCCATAAGGGAGACTAGACATCTAGCACCCCACTACCACTATCAGATTAGAGCCATAAGGGAGACTAGACATCTAGCACCCCACTACCACTATCAGATTAGAGCCATAAGGGAGACTAGACATCTAGCACCCCACTACCACTATCAGATTAGAGCCATAAGGGAGACTAGACATCTAGCACCCCACTACCACTAATAGATTAGAGCCATTAGGGAGACTAGACATCTACCAGCCCACTACCCCTATCAGATTAGAGCCATAAGGGAGACTAGACATCTAGCACCCCACTACCACTATCAGATTAGAGCCATAAAGGAGACTAGACATCAACCACCACAAAACCACTATCAGATTAGAGCCATAAAGAAGACTAGACATCTACCACCCCACTACCACTGTCAGATTAGAGCCATTAGGGAGACTAGACATCTACCAGCCCACTACCACTATCAGATTAGAGCCATAAGGGAGACTAGACATCTAGCACCCCACTACCACTATCAGATTAGAGCCATAAGTGTTATGCTGATGAATGAGGACCCAAAAGCGACGTAATAGTAACAGAGTCTTTATTCCAGTATCAAACAAACAATGATTCTCCTGGATATATCAAAGGTAAATCCAAAACAGGAAACTGAAATCCTCTCGTCAGTAGAGAGGAACGACAGGAGACGCGACCACAGACTGCAGGTCGCTTCAGGAAGGCACAGGCCGTAGCTGACAGACACCTGCTCACACGCAGCATCTGAAGAAGGCAAAAACACGACAGGGCGGAACAAGGACACAGGAACAGCAAACATCAAACAAGAATCCGACCAGGACAGAAGCGGAAAACAGAGGGAGAAATAGGGACTCTAATCAGAGGGCAAAATAGGGGACAGGTGTGAAAGAGTAAATGAGGTCGTTAGGAGAATGAGAAACAGCTGGGAGCAGGAACAGAGAGAGAGAGGGAGAGAGAGAGAGAGAGAGAGAGAGCGGGAGAGGGAGAGAGGGAGGAAGAGAGAGAGAGAGAGAAAGAGGGAAAGAACCTAATAAGACCAGCAGAGGGAAGCACAGGGACAAGACATGAAGATCAAAGACAAAACATGACAGTACCCCCCCACTCACCGAGCGCCTCCTGGCGCACTCGAGGAGGAACCCTGGCGGCAACGAAGGAAATCATCAATCAACGAACGGTCCAGCACGTCCCGAGATGGAACCCAACTCCTCTCCTCAGGACCGTAACCCTCCCAATCCACTAAGTACTGGTGACCACGTCCCCGAGAACGCATGTCCATGATCTTCCGTACCTTGTAAATAGGAGCGCCCTCGACAAGGACGGGGGGGGGGGAGGGAGGAGAGCGAACGGGGGCGCGAAGAAAAGGCTTGACACAAGAGACATGGAAGACAGGGTGGACGCGACGAAGATGTCGCGGAAGAAGCAGTCGCACAGCGACAGGATTGACGACCTGAGAGACACGGAACGGACCAATGAACCGCGGAGTCAACTTGCGAGAAGCTGTCGTAAGGGGAAGGTTACGAGTGGAAAGCCACACTCTCTGACCGCGACAATACCTAGGACTCCTAATCCTACGTTTATTGGCGGCTCTCACAGTCTGCGCCCTGTAACGGCAAAGTGCAGACCTGACCCTCCTCCAGGTGCGCTCACAACGTTGGACAAAAGCCTGAGCGGAGGGAACGCTGGACTCGGCGAGCTGGGACGAGAACAGAGGAGGCTGGTACCCAAGACTACTCTGAAACGGAGATAGCCCGGTAGCAGACGAAGGAAGCGAGTTGTGAGCGTACTCAGCCCAGGGGAGCTGTTCTGCCCAAGACGCAGGGTTTCGAAACGAAAGGCTGCGTAATATGCGACCAATCGACTGATTGGCCCTTTCCGCTTGACCGTTAGACTGGGGATGAAACCCGGAAGAGAGACTGACGGAAGCACCAATCAAACGACAGAACTCCCTCCAAAACTGTGACGTGAATTGCGGACCTCTGTCTGAAACGGCGTCTAACGGGAGGCCATGAATTCTGAACACATTCTCAATGATGATTTGTGCCGTCTCCTTAGCGGAAGGAAGCTTAGCGAGGGGAATGAAATGTGCCGCCTTAGAGAACCTATCGATAACCGTAAGAATCACAGTCTTCCCCGCAGACGAAGGCAGACCGGTAATAAGAAGTCTAAGGCGATGTGAGACCATGGTCGAGAAGGAATGGGAAGCGGTCTGAGACGACCGGCAGGAGGAGAGTTACCTGACTTAGTCTGCGCGCAGTCCGAACAAGCAGCCACGAAACGGCGCGTGCTCCCGCTCCTGAGTAGGCCACCAAAACCGCTGGCGAATAGAAGCAAGCGTACCCGAACGCCGGGATGGCCAGCTAACTTGGCAGAGTGAGCCCACTGAAGAACAGCCAGACGAGTAGAGACAGGAACGAACAGAAGGTTACTAGGACAAGCGCGCGGCGACGCAGTGTGAGTGAGTGCTTGCTTTACCTGTCTCTCAATTCCCCAGACAGTCAACCCGACAACACGCCCTTCAGGGAGAATCCCCTCGGGGTCGGTAGAAGCCACAGAAGAACTAAAGAGACGGGATAAGGCATCAGGCTTGGTGTTCTTATTTCCCGGACGATAGGAAATCACGAACTCGAAACGAGCGAAAAACAACGCCCAACGAGCTTGACGTGCATTAAGTCGTTTGGCAGAACGGATGTACTCAAGGTTCTTATGGTCAGTCCAAACGACAAAAGGAACGGTCGCCCCCTCCAACCACTGTCGCCATTCGCCTATGGCTAAGCGGATGGCGAGCAGTTCGCGGTTACCCACATCATAGTTGCGTTCCGATGGCGACAGGCGATGAGAAAAGAAAGCGCAAGGATGGACCTTATCGTCAGACTGGAAGCGCTGAGACAGAATGGCTCCCACGCCCACCTCTGAAGCGTCAACCTCGACAATGAATTGTTTAGTGACGTCAGGAGTAACAAGGATAGGGGCGGATGTAAAGCGCTTCTTGAGGAGATCAAAAGCTCCCTGGGCAGGAACCGGACCACTTAAAGCAAGTCTTGACAGAAGTCAGAGCTGTGAGAGGGGCAGCCACTTGACCGAAATTACGAATGAAACGCCGATAGAAATTAGCGAAACCGAGAAAGCGCTGCAACTCGACACGTGACTTAGGAACGGGCCAATCGCTGACAGCCTGGACCTTAGCGGGATCCATCTGAATGCCTTCAGCGGAAATAACAGAACCGAGAAATGTGACAGAGGAGACATGAAAGGCGCACTTCTCAGCCTTCACGTAGAGACAATTCTCTAAAAGGCGCTGGAGTACACGTCGAACGTGCTGAACATGAATCTCGAGTGACGGTGAAAAAATCAGGATATCGTCAAGGTAAACGAAAACAAAAATGTTCAGCATGTCTCTCAGTAGCATCATTAACTAATGCCTGAAAGACAGCTGGAGCATTAGCGAGACCGAACGGCAGAACCCGGTATTCAAAATGCCCTAACGGAGTGTTAAACGCCGTTTTCCACTCGTCCCCCTCTCTGATGCGTACGAGATGGTAAGCGTTACGAAGGTCCAACTTAGTAAAGAACCTGGCTCCCTGCAAAATCTCGAAGGCTGACGACATAAGGGGAAGCGGATAACGATTCTTAACCGTTATGTCATTCAGCCCTCGATAATCCACGCAGGGGCGCAGAGTACCGTCCTTCTTCTTAACAAAGAAAAATCCCGCTCCGGCGGGAGAGGAAGAAGGCACCACGGTACCGGCGTCGAGAGAAACAGACAGATAATCCTCGAGAGCCTTACGTTCGGGAGCCGACAGAGAGTATAGTCTACCCCGAGGGGGAGTGGTCCCCGGAAGGAGATCAATACAACAATCATACGACCGGTGAGGAGGAAGGGAGCTGGCTCTGGACCGACTGAAGACCGTGCGCAGATCATGATATTCCTCCGGCACTCCTGTCAAATCACCAGGTTCCTCCTGAGTAGAGGGGACAGAAGACACAGGAGGGATAGCAGACATTAAACACTTCACATGACAAGAAACGTTCCAGGATAGGATAGAATTACTAGACCAATTAATAGAAGGATTATGACATACTAGCCAGGGATGACCCAAAACAACAGGTGTAAAAGGTGAACGAAAAATCAAAAAGGAAATGGTCTCACTGTGGTTACCAGATACTGTGAGGGTTAAAGGTAGTGTCTCACATCTGATACTGGGGAGAAGACTACCATCTAAGGCGAACATGGGCGTGGGCTTCCCTAACTGTCTGAGAGGAATGTCATGTTTCCGAGCCCATGCTTCGTCCATAAAACAACCCTCAGCCCCAGAGTCTATCAAGGCACTGCAGGAAGCAGCCGAACCGGTCCAGCGTAGATGGACCGAC
Source organism: Salvelinus alpinus (assembly GCF_045679555.1). Taxonomy (NCBI): domain Eukaryota; kingdom Metazoa; phylum Chordata; class Actinopteri; order Salmoniformes; family Salmonidae; genus Salvelinus; species Salvelinus alpinus. Next base: position 22,617 of record NW_027256228.1, read on the forward strand.
AAGGTAGTACAGGATCTTGATGGAGAGACCTGAGTAGTAGCGCTCACCAGTAGCCCTCCGCTTACTGATGAGCTCTGGCTTTTACTGGACATGACATGACAAAATGTCCAGCAGAACCGCAATAGAGGCAAAGGCGGTTGGTGATTCTCCGTTCCCTCTCCTTAGTCGAGATGCGAATACCTCCCAGCTGCATGGGCTCAGTCTCTGAGCCGGTGGGAGGAGATGGTTGAGATGCGGAGAGGGGAAACACCGTTAACGCGAGCTCTCTTCCACGAGCTCGGTGACGAAGATCTACCCGTCGTTCTATGCGGATGGCGAGTGCAATCAAAGAGTCCACGCTGGAAGGAACCTCCCGGGAGAGAATCTCATCCTTAACCTCAGCGTGAAGTCCCTCCAGAAAACGAGCGAGCAACGCCGGCTCGTTCCAGTCACTGGAGGCAGCAAGAGTGCGAAACTCTATAGAGTAATCCGTTATGGATCGATCACCTTGACATAGGGAAGCCAGGGCCCTGGAAGCCTCCTTCCCAAAAACTGAACGATCAAAAACCCGTATCATCTCCTCTTTAAAGTTCTGATAATCGTTAGAACACTCAGCCCTTGCCTCCCAGATAGCTGTGCCCCACTCCCGAGCCCGACCAGTAAGGAGTGATATGACGTAAGCGATCCGAGCTCTCTCTCTTGAGTACGTGTTGGGCTGGAGAGAGAACACAATATCACACTGGGTGAGAAAGGAGCGACACTCAGTGGGCTGCCCAGAGTAACATGGTGGGTTATTAACCCTAGGTTCCGGAGACTCGGAAGACCAGGAAGTAGCT